>NW_026646935.1:0-70000 GCF_950005125.1 Chionomys nivalis | reverse complement strand
TCTCCAGACAGAGAACAGATCTTTGTTTAACACAACTCAACAAACTAAAAAAAATTTAAAAGAGGTACAGGCTGATGTTAAGAAAAAATTAATTACTATAAAAGAGAAAACAGCTGATTTGGATCATAAGCTTCAGTCCCTTTCAGTAGGAACTAAAATATTAACGGCTGATATTAAAAAAAAATTTATTACTATAAAAAAAAAAACAGCTGATTTGGATCGTAAGCTTCAGTCCCTTTCAGTAGAAACAAAAACATTAACTAAGAGAATCAAAACTGATAAATGTAACAATCGGATTTTGTCTAAAGCTTATGACAGATTGACAAAAAGATTATCTATACAAAAAGGCACGGTATATGCTATAAAAATTATGTCCAAAGATGAGACGTTATCTCTAATGGACAAACTTCATACTTTAAAATCCTCAATAAAGGCTTTAAAACATAATTCTGGACAGGAGATTTAGACATTAAAAAAGACAATGGTAAGATACAAAATATCCCTAAGTGGATAAAACAGGATTGTCTTATCTTGCCAAGACAGGGTAGGATAGTCCTAAGAAAGTTCCTTGCCTTTAATAATGGTATGCCAGTTATGTTAGGCCTTAGCCAAAGTTGGTTGACTCAACATTACAAACGAGACTTTGGGTGATTGCCCAGGTAGTCAGTTGTCTCTGTCAATTGTTACACATTTTGGATATCTCTCGATTGTTAAGTAATATTTATTCCCTTCTCAGATCTTTGACGGAGTTAAAGATTATATAATTGTAGTTACTCTCTATGTTATTTAGACTCCTTAAGATAGAATGTTTAGCAAAAGTTTTGTTCTCAATATTGTTTGTTATATTTATTATTTGTTATTATTGTATATAGTTGTATTTGGTTTGGTTCTATCTTATTTAGACAAAAGGGGGAGATGTAGGGACATAGCCTCACCCATTGGGGGCGTGTTCGCCTCGGGCTAATGTTTACGGATAAATCTGCCGGGCATGAGCCCAGCAGCCCCTTTTCTTTTGCTCCGCTTTTCTAGCACTCCACGGGAACCTGTGGTCCTGTAAGTCTATTTCCTTATTAAAGCTGTATATATCTATATAATCTGTCTACATTCATTTGCGCCACCACAGCTGACCACCTAGATGAAGACCATCTAAGAGGCATCTTTGGCCTCCTTCACTAGTCAGGCAGGTTCATCCTTCTAGTGTTGTGGACTATTCTAGGTCACATTTTTCTTTTTTCTTTTTCTTTTGCCTTTCTGAAATGGAGTTTCTCAATGGAGCCCTGGCTTTCCTGGAACTTAACCTCACAGAGTATCACCTGCCTTTGCCTCCTGTGAACTGGGATTAAATTCATGGGCCACTTCCCACTATGGCATGTATGTGTGTGAGTGCATGTGTGTGGAGGTCAGAAGAAAACTTGAGTCAATTTTTCCTTCTGCCTTGGGGGTTCTGAGGACTGAACTCAGGTCATCAGACTTAGTGGCAAGCACCTTTATTTACTGACCCATCTATCTGCTCAGTCTCGTGTTCTGTACAGACATTCACATTGATTTTTCTCTTCTTTGTCTATTTTAGAAGATTTGGGTATCCCTTCTGTGTGACTAAGAAGTTAAGTTGGTTGTGCCTTACCCTGCCTTCTCCTTCCTGGGTCTTGAACTTGTATGCTAGCAACTTATTTTTACTTAAAAAATTCTTTATATTGGGTCAAGCCTAGAATCCCAGCATTTCGCAGGCTGAGAGAGGAGGATTCTGGAGCCAGCCTGGGCCAGAGTGAGATCCTGTCTCAAACAATAACAAAAGGCTGGAAACTTAGCTCTGCAGATAAGAACACTGGCTCCTCTTCCAAGGACCCAGGTTCAATTCCCAGCACACACATGGCTGCTCAAAACTGCCTGTAATTCCAGTTTCAGGGAATCCAACACCTTCACCCAAACATTTCTGCAGGCAAAGCACAAATGCCCATTAAATATAAGTAAATAAATCATTAAAAAAAAAAAACGATAACAACAAAAATCACTGGAAGTATCCAGAAAGAAATGACAATAGATTTGCGGGGATTTCTGGTCTACTAACAGTTTAAGGTGGTATGGGAGAGAAATTTGACCATCTGATCCACAATTTTCAAAGGTTTATGTATTTGTTTTTGTCATTGTTAGAATTTTATTGATTTGTGCAGTTTGGTACTTTTTATTTATTTATTGGAGGGGTGTGTCCTGGAGGTCAAAGAACAACTTGCTGGAGTTTGTTCTTTCCTTTCATCATGAATATTCTGAGCACCAAACTCAGGTTGTCAGGCCTGGCAACAAGCGCCTTTACTTGCAGAGCCTTATTGCCAGCCCAGTCCTGTTTTTTTTGTTTGTTTGTTTGTTTCAACTTTTTTTGTAAAGATTTGTTGTTTTATTTCACATGTATGAGTGTGTCACTGTATGTAATATGTCCCCTGCATGTGAATAGAGCAGATGGTTTGACATCCTTAACCACCATGGAAACAAAAACTGTAACTACCTGGAGGTTTCATCTTATTCCATCCATAATGGCCCAGATGAAAGAAAGAAATGATAGCGCATGCTTCTGAGGATGTGGGGAAAGAGGAACACTTATCATTGCTGGTGGGAGTGCAAACTGGTACAGCCACTACTGAATCAGTGAGGAGGCTTCTCAGGGTTGAAAATAGATATACCTCTGAATCCAGCTCTACAACTCTTGGACATACACACAAAGGGCCTCACCTGCATCAGCACACCAATGTTCACTGCTTTTCTCTCCAGAAAGTGGAAACAGCTTAGATGTCTATCAAGAGAGGAAGGGATAATGGAAATATAATCCATTTATACAATGGGATATTATTCAGCTGTGAAAACAAAATGTAATTACAAAATTTGCAGGTAAACAATGGAATTGAAAAAATCCTACTAAGTGAGGTAACCAAGACCAAAACAGACAAATAATGTGTTTTTTCCCACTTTATACATGGATGCTATCTTTAAATGTGTGTTTCATTTAGGATATAAACAGAGGCCAGGTTCTACAAAGGGGTTGGTAGGGTAGGGGCTCTTCAAAAAAGAGAAAATTGAATAAAGTGTTACAACAGGATAAGGGAAGATTCAATGGAGGATGTAGGTGGGTGGGCAAAGTAAAGGAAGGTATATGGGAAGTGTGGTCATTTGAATAAGAATGGCCCCCATAGGCTAATATATTTTTATATTTGACATCAGGAAGTGGCATTTTTGAAAGTATTAGGAGGTATAGTCTTATTGGAGTAGGTACAGCTTTGTTAGAGGAAGCGTGTCACTGGGGGTCCAGACCTGCTCGCTGCTGATCTAGATGTAGAACTTTCAGCTCCTCCAGCACCATGTCTGCCTGCATGCCACCATGCTTCCCACCATACTGATATTGGACTAAGCCTCTGAAAGTGTAAGCAAGCCCCATTAAATGCTTTCTTTTATAAGAGTTGTTATGGTTATGATGTCTTTATATGGCAATGGAATATTGGCTAAAACAGGGAGGTTGAAAAGCTCTATTGATACCTGGAACTCTAGAAGTTTCCTGAAATATGCACATATATAAAATATTTAAAGATGGTTACTATGTGATGGCGAAGACAGTACTCCAGTTAGATATCATATGCTATAAAATCAAATTTCCAGGACTAGGAATATGCTACATCTTATTGAGTTGTTCCTAAAGGACTCACATAGTACACCACCCAAATATCGTATGTTATTATGTATGCTGTTGTTAAACCTTTACAACCTGACAGTAAGGCCCAATTTCTAAAGATACTGTTCACTTAAGTCTCCATTTGCCTATGTCATCAAACATGAATAAATTGAGAATTTGAACTAGAGACATCAGTACTACTGACTAGTGAGGGTTCTGTTAGGAGCTATCACAACTGCCGACTTCATATTCTCCTGGCCACACAGGACCTAGTTTTAACAGCCCTTTGTTTGAGGGGTAAGAAATCAGCAGCCTGTGTTGAAGGCTGTCTACAGCCTTCTGTGTGCAAATGCTGAGCCCACCTGCCTGACCCCCAAGCTGGCTACTCTAAAATCAGAAACTGGGTCTGTTTACTTATGTAGTGGTTAAAAACTAGCTCCATTTCGAACTGAGTGTCAAACTAAGTTATGTGAAAAAAGAAAAACATTGGAGTCAGCAAGGCTTTATTCTCAGCCTAAGGATTATTAACCACAGGATGTCTGGACTACAACCCTAAGTCATGGCCCTCAGCATTTGAGTCTCAATAGCAATCTAAAGGGAAGACTGATCCCAGAGCCACCTGGATCGTTTCTCACAATTGTTCCGTACTGTATAATTGTTATTTTAAAATATTATTCAGATGCTCATTCTGCTTCTGTAATCTCACTTATCCTTGCGTGCTCTAAAAAACAAGAACAGGATAATTTCTCACATAGCAAAAATACCCCAGGAGTTGAGAAAATTGAGGTTTGTGCCTTTAAAAACTCTATCAAGCCTTCCCCTTTTGTAGTAGCTCTCAGATAGTCAAAGAAGGCTCTTGTGGCAATGTTACTATAAATAAACTTGTATTGTTTTTCAATCTTTTAACTTAAAGGAAGTTTTGTCTGCTGGTCTCACTGAGGGTCACACATGGATGATGGGTGCAAGGGCCAACTGTCCGAGAGTGACAGAGCAAGACTGCCATAGGTGATACCTGGAGAACCAGTGGACTGCAGAGAGACCCTAGAGGGCATGATTCTGCTGTGGCAAGGGATGATGGCCCTGGGGCCTTGATTGCTTGTTCTGCAGGAGTCTGAAGAGTAACAACCTGTTTATTTCTCAGGAAGGCCAGTCCCTGTGGGTCGGGAGGGGGAAACCCTTTTCAAAAAGAATACAATGAAACATTTAGTTAGAAGTCTCCCAAAGCCTGCTTAACAAACATCCTAGAAAACTGCTGAGAGGGTTTAAGAGTAAATGGATCCAGAACATCATAATTAAATTTACCTTAATTTTACCAGTTGTAGTCAAAAGAAAAAATAAAACTTAGAGAAAATATATTGGAGAGCTCTGTCTCAGTGGAGGGAAAGAAAAGAGAGGGACCACAGAAGGTAGAATGGTCTGGTTTGCTTTTTCAGGTACTTGAGGCCCTCCTGTCTTCCCCATCCCCTGCCCCCACCCCCTAGACCTCTCCCACAATACCTGCTCAAAAAAACTTGCTGGTCTCCTCCCACAGACTCTCCAGAGTGAATCTACCCACACTGGACCAGAAGTTAAGCGTTGGGGATGTAACACCCTCATGCCTTGTGCATGAGGATGCCACTGCCATCTCCAGCCATGGGAGTTCTGGCTTGCTTGCTAGTGCTATGCATAGTGGTTGGGACCAGAGCTGCCTCCCAACCTCCTAGCACAGAGCAGAGACTTGTGAGGAAACTGCCAGGTATGGACTGACTCGGTGTGCCTGGCTGCAGGGTGGGATACATGTGGGGTGATGATGTGGCCATCAGAAGCTTTGGGAATGGCAGATAGCCCCTGAGTGAGTAGGGGATGTCAGGTTGAGTAGCACCATGGGGAGCAGTGAGTTCGGTTCTTCTCTCAAATCTACAGATTGCTGTGTGTCAGTGTATGAGGCATCTGGAGTCTCAGGATCACTACCAAGTGTAAGGCACCCCATAGAATGGATCACTGTGACAGGGAACCTCAGGCTCCTCAGCCTAAGCAGTCAGAGTGCCACTTGCTGGGTTTCCATGATTCCCATTGTTGACAAAAACTGCCTGTTGTTGGTTTCCAAGGTCACCAGGACAGTTCTTGCTCATCTTAAGCCAAAATGAAGGCTGGAGTTTGGGGGTAGGCAGAGGACTCCGCCAAAGCTCAGCTTTTGTCACCCAGTGTCTCACATGATATGGTGACAGCTTCAGGTCTTCCACTCCTCTCTTTGCCTGTAGGTGTCTTGAGGGTGGTCTTTCAGAGGCATACCTCTGTAGACCACACTCTGGGAGGTGAGGGGCACTTGTCCCAGGATCGCAGCTCAGTTGCACAGACTGGCTGGCCAGCAAAGTCTGATGGGACACTGCATTCCATCAAACAAAGCCAGAGTCTGAGGCTTTACCTCCCCGAGGGAAATATGTGTACGGGCTCTTCCTAACCTCTGCCCCCTGCCCACTGTGCCTGGGCATGGTGTGGCAATGCAGGCCACTGGCCTGATGGTGCCACACAGTACATGGTGAGCTGTTTCCCCACTGGAGCAGATGTCCCAACAGTCACTCCTTTGAACCTTGACTTTTGTACCCTGGTGGCACAGCTCGGCCTCTTTCTCCTCTACCCAGTTGATGGCAGCTCAGCTCAGGCTCCCAGGAAGGGGCAAGTGGGGGCGAGTAACTCAAGTACCTTTCTAACTCAGCAGCTGGGGGCTCCTGGAACTTTTTCTTTTTCCTTTTTTTTTTCCGAGACAGGGTTTTTCTCTAGCTATGGAGCCTATCTTGAAGCTAGCTCTTTTAGATCAAGTTTGGCTTGAACTCACAAAAATTTACCTGCCTCTGCCTCCCAAGTTCGGGGATTAAAGGCATGAGCCACCACTGCCTGGCCTGGAACTTTTTTTGGTGAATGGAAGTGGACTGGAAGGTTGAGTGTGTGTGCCATTCAGCTGCTATGACAGCATTTGTCAGGAAATCAGCACCCTCTTTGAGCCTCGGCTTGCATATTAGTGCTTCCCCAGCAGCCAAATGGCCAGTGACAGGGGACCATATCAATTTTAGAAGATATTGTTCCCTGTGTCTGGTGTCAGTGATCTCAGGTCCAGAGGAAAGCACAGACCCTCTCTGTGCTCCAGGCAATGAAGGTGGATTGGTGGAAATGCACCAGCCCTGCCCCACCCAGGGAGTTTACAGGCCAATAAACTGCATCCTATTCCTTAACTAGATGGGCCTGGCAATGAAAATACAAAGACATGGCTGACTCTCTCTGGGAACATAAATCACCAAGCAGGAGCTGGCTGGACCTAAGGGTTCTGGAGCAGGGCTAGGCCCCAACCACACTGGCCACTCCTGGTAGGCAGGGCAATCTGGGTTCTGGGTTCTCAGTAGGGGTAGAGAGTAGCCTCCAGTGGTTTTCAAGTTCCCTAATTAATTTTCCATTAACACAGTTCCTCATGTTATGGTAACCTCTAACCATTAAATTATTTTTATTGCTACTTCTTAACTGTTATTTTGCTAGTGTTATGAATTGTAATCTAAAATATCTGTGTTTTTGAAGGTCTCAAGGCTGATGGGGGTGTGAGGGCTCCATTAGACCATGATCTGATACTACCTCCTCAGCATATACCATATACTGTGTTGTCTCAAACCACATCCCACACTGTGTTTCCCTTATTACCTGCGTAACTCACAACACAGGCTCCTATAGGCCCTGTGACACTGGAATGGGATCACAGGGTTGGATTTGCTGTTGCCTGAGGCCCCCAAAGTCCAGGTATCTGGGTTGTGCTGGCTCCTAGTGGACAGTATGGGTGGATAGATCAAATGTCAGCTCAGCTGATTCAGGGCCATTTCCCTTCCCCACCTCATACAACCAGGCATTTGCCTCTCCATCCTGTGGAATGTTGTGTCTTTCCCCAGTCACTCTCCTGATGAGAGGACTTGTGTGAATAGCTTGACCTTTTATCTTGCTCAGACTAAATCACAACTGTTGCTTTTGGGTCATGGTTGCCCTGAGGCCACTGACTAGACAGTTCTTGGTCTTCTTTGGTGCCTCAGGAAGCTTCCAGCATTGTATTGCCTCCATAGAACATGGCAGCAGGAGAACTGTAGGTCAGGATAGAAGATCCCTTACTGTGAGGCCCACTAAGGGACAAACAAAATCTTCCTGGCTCCATGGGACACAAGCTTCATGGATACTTTTGAGGACAGTCTCTCGGGCTGTTGGAATCTTGGTGGGATGACTCTGGAATGGGCAGCACTGGTATTGGTTTAGGTTGAATGGACATTTGGGCATTGAATGTAGGCTATGCATCTGCAGAATGGCAAGTGACATGTTAACCAGTCCATCTGAATCTAAGGAAGGAGGTCTAACCAGCAGGACTACCTGCTCCTGTCCTGGCCCCCGAGCCCATCTGTGCCTCTGATGGTCATTGTTAGGTCCTAGCAGGGAAATCTGGGTGGTGTGTCCCTAGGTGTGAGGTCTTTGGGTCTCCTCATGAGCTGGGCACCATCTGGGTAGGGGAGAGATATATGGCTACCTGTGTCTAACCACCCTAGAACTCCAGTTTCTTACCTCTCAGGATGGGTGACTATCTCCACTTGACTGTGATTCTAGCTCTGGTTGGCTCACATGGCCCCTCTGACATCCCCTAGCCAAAGCATGGTCCTCATTTGTGAAATGGGGACCCCAGGTATAGGAGTTTAAAGCTTCAGACATTCCAGGCAGGTGCTGTACCATAGAGCTGCCCCCACCCTTCTTGACATTTTCAGATCTTTCAGCTACCAGGAGTGCTGCTGTGTGTCAGGGCACACAGATGTGAGTCCATTCCACCTTGATTAGAGGTCAGAGAGTTTGAGCTTGTTTTGCTTTTTCAAAGTTGTTGACAACAAGTGACTACAAAACAAGAGGTCCTGACCTAGAGTGACTAATTGGTATTTTAACTACAGAGGTGTATCAGCTTCATCTTGAACAAAGATCAGAGGTGCTCTGTTTATTTGTTTCATCATGTTGATGAAGTCGGTTGCCTCCCCCTTTACCTCTTTGGAGTGGGGTGTGAAAAGACATATGGAAAATAAAGGAGTGGTTCAGTATTCACGAAATTTCCCTCCTGATGCTCTTCTGTGGTTTATCTTTTATTTCTCTCTCATCTCTGTTTCTCTTTGCTTAATAATTCTAATCATCACACTCCTACCCTGGAATGTGTGAATCCAATCTAGGCTTCTCCTAAGCAGCTGTGTCTCTTCCATATCATCCTTGGAAGACAGCTTCCTCCTCCAGGACAGAGATAGAAACCTTAACACACACCACTGACAGAGTTGAGGCACTCACACCCCTGGGCTCTTACTGAAATAGTCTGCCCACTCCTGGTTTGAACATTGTCTGGCAGAACCCCAAGCCCCAGGAGCATGGCCCTCACTTGCCTGCCACAGCTTTGCTAGTTTGCAAAGCAAAGTATGGGCCTTCAGCATGCTACTTTGAAGAATCTGTTTCACAACTTTCCATTTCATCCACAGAGGCCCCAGGCCCTGAGCCTAGCCAGCAAGAGCAAGTGGTCTTTGGCTGCGGGGACACCATGGAGCTGTTCTGCTCTGTGCCTGGAGGTGCCAGCACAGGCTGCACTGTCTGGTCTAAGGATGACACAAAGCTGATAGCTTCCCACCACATCCTGGTGGGGCCCCAGAGGTTACAAGTGCTGAACATTCTATTGTAATAATAGCGGCAGGGCTGCGTCCCCGACACCCGGCCGCCCGCATGGCTAGCTTATGCCCCGAAATAATTACACGGAAACTGTATTCTTTTAATCACTGCCTGGCCCATTAGTTCCAGCCTCTTATTGGCTAGCTCTTACATATTGATCTAACCCATTTCTAATATTCTGTGTAGTACCACGAGCTGGCTTACCAGGAAAGATCTTAACCTGCGTCTGTCTGGAGTGAGAGAATCATGGCGACTCCTGACTCGGCTTCTTTCTCCCAGCGTTCTGTTCTGTTTACTCCACCCACCTAAGGGCTGGCCTATAAATGGGCCAAGGCAGTTTCTTTATTAAATGAAAGTAATTCCTCCATCAGAACGTCTCCCATGACAATGCCGGGTTCTACATGTGCCAGCAGCAGCTCACTCAGGATGTCCTGTGCCGCTTCACTGTGCATGTGACAGGTAAGTTCTTGGTGGCTGGGGCTGACAACTGTGTTGAGCAGCTGCATTGCTAGGGAGGTCAGGGCAGTCCTAGGCAGCATGGCTCCAATATCCCTCACTCAAGAGTGTTGCTGGCTTAATTCCCCACATCAGAGGGGATACCTCCAATTCTGTGCTATTTGAATGAATGGCCTTGCAAAGGCAGGGAGCAGTGGTCCCTAAAGATGGAGAGCAGTGTATTCTGAAAATAGGGAGCAGCAGGTCTGCAGATGTAGGAGCGTCACAGGACCACTGCTTGCTTATAACTATTGCGGATGCTCCATCCTCAGGAGATGAAGAAGATGGAGAGAATGTGGTTGAAGACACAGGTAAGATCAGAGCCTAGGCATACTGAGCTGGTCAGGATCAGGCTGCTTCCTTCCTGTAGTCCTGTTGTTAAGGGGCACTTCTACAGGTAGACAGTGCTCCAGGGGCAGTGAGGAGGCAGGGCTGCTTGGCAGGGATTTTGATAAGTTCTGGTGGGAAGGAACGTGAGTAAACCAAGCAAGGTGCTCAGGTTGTCACTGACGAGTACATAGATCCAGGGATTCATGCTGTTTGGGTTTCTTTCCTGCCTGGTTCCCATAATCATTAAGTCCCAAAGAAATCAAACAGAGGTCTACATTAGTTATAAACTGATTGGCCCATTAGCTCAGGCTGCTTATTAACTCATAACTTATATTAGCCCATTATTCTTATCTGCATTAGTCACATTGCTCAGTACCTTTTACAGAGAGGCATTCACATCTTGCTTCTTCTGTGTCAGGGCCAGGATGGCAGAAAGAGCTTTCCTCTTCCCAGAATTCTGTTCTCATTGACCCACCTCTACTTCTGTCCAGTTGTCCTGCCTATACTTTCCTGCCTGGCTACTCACCAACCAGCATTTTATTAAAATACAAGTGACAGGGTAGAAACCATTGTTCCACAGCAGATTCACAGAACTAGTGGCTGTTGCTGCAGACCAGCAGGAGGGGAGCAGTGCCATGCTGAGGCATACATTGTAAAGGGGGCACCACAGATTTGGTGTGAGTATATAAGTGCACATGGCAGTGCCCATGGTATGGGCTAGAACCATGGAGAGAGAGAGAGAGAGAGAGAGAGAGAGAGAGAGAGAGAGAGACCATCCGTAGTACTATGTGTACTATTACACTGCACCTGTATTGTGGAGCCTGCACTAAAGGACCATCCACGAGCCAGGCAAGGGCCTGGAGGTTTAAATACACAAAGACACACAGATGAAGACATGGGTCATCCTTGAAACAAGAATTCCCCTTTACTGTGTACCAGAGCCACTTATATATGGATCATTAACTGGTAGCCATGCCCCAGGCAAACCCACCAAAAACTACTCTCCTGCCATCAGGAACTCCTGAAGGTCTCATTCTCAGAGCAGCTACAAACACAGGAAAAACAAGTTGTTTTGCTCAGACAGAGCAGCTGCAAGCATAACAAGTTGTTTACAGGAAATTCAGGGTCTGGGCAGAGAGAGAGAGAGAGAGACAACATCATGGGTCCAGACATTGTATGTGGAGTGGTTATGACTCTGAGACTAGGCTGCTGTTAACTGAGTCCTCAGACCACCTAGAACCTTCTGGGGTACAGTGGACAAGGGACTGAGAGGAATCAGAGTGACAACTTAATGGGAAAACAGGGTAATGTGTCTTATGAGTGTGTGGGAGAAGAGAGAAGGTATAGGGACTTGTTTGAGGTTTCACAACCCTCATAGAAATGGACTTAGATTCTAGGACTGAAGCCATAAAAAGGTAGTAGTCCTGAGAAGTGGGTCAGTTTCTTATTTTCCCTTTCAACTTTGGCTATCAGGATGTTCAGAGCAGAATTTCTAACCCAGTTGGTCTCTAGCTTCTGCCCCAACAATTACCAATGTGTTTGTAATTTCCTGTTTTCTTCTGTCATCCTGGCCTTCTCAGGTTGTATTTAGTGTTTTTGCACCATAAACACTTAGGTAAGGTGCCTGAAGGGTCATCTTCTTGACCTTACCTGGCATTAGGCACCATTAAGTCGCTGTAGTCTCCCATTGTGGCACTCTTCTCTCAAGCCTACTGGCCAAATTTGGAGCCTGGAGGGACACCTCACCAGTGTCTACACACTTTTCTCCTACTTCATATGACAGTTCCTCCTCCCAGAGTTGCATAGGGTTCTCTGATTGAGTCACTGTGGAAGACCCTGCCCCTGCCTTTGTTCTCTGTTTTGGAAATTTGTTGCCTCCCTCAGCTTCCTCATGAGTCCAAACAATATGGCATCCTGTTGCTGGTTGCTTTTGCTCTACTCTTTGAGAGCCCACCGCCCAGCTCCAAATAAACACATGGACACTCTTTAGTTATGATTGTATGACCTTGACTTGGCTTATTTCTAGCCAACTTTTCTTAACTTAAATTATCCCATCTACACTTTGCTTCTGGGGTTTTATCTTTCTCTATTCTATATTCCTTTCTTTACTTCTTACTCTGTGGCTGTGTAGCTGGGTGACTGGACCTTTGCATCCTCCTCTTTCTTTTCTTGTTCCTTCTTAAACTTTCTCCTTCTCTTTATCCTCTCTGCCTGCGAGCCCTGCCTGTTTCCCTCTCTTGCCCTACTATTGGTCATTTAGCTCTTTATTAGACCAGACAGAGTAACACAGCTTCACCAAGTTAAGCAAATACAACATAAAAGAGTGAAACACATCTTTGCATCATGAAACAATTGTTCCACAACATATAAAAATGTAACTCATCTTCAATTGATATTCCACAACAGCATCCTCCACCCAGCCAAGAGGAAGGAGGGAAC
This sequence comes from Chionomys nivalis, assembly GCF_950005125.1. NCBI lineage: Eukaryota > Metazoa > Chordata > Mammalia > Rodentia > Cricetidae > Chionomys > Chionomys nivalis. The sequence continues at coordinate 57,393 of NW_026646935.1, read as the reverse complement.
TCAGTGGAGGGGAAGCATGACCTGAAGGGTACCTGCCTTCACTGGGCACTATACAGGCTGACTCAGGTTTGGTGTACTGGTGGAATGACCTGGCCTAGTTGCCTCCCAGGATCTACATCCTACTGGGTTCTACTTCCTGGGTCCCTACACCTGTGAGTCTGACTCAGAGGGAGAGAAGAGAATAGCCCAAGACTGAGAGTGGGGTAGCTGTGGATGCAGTGTTCAGACAAAACAAAGGAGTCTCAATACAGATGAGGGATGAGGCTTGAGGGGGTGCTGGTAGGGTAGCTTCGCAAGGGTGTACTGATCATGCTGTTATGAGCACTTCTGCCATCAGGGGCCCCTTACTGGACTCGGCCAGACCGTATGGATATGAAACTGCTGGCTGTGCCAGCCACCAGCACTGTACGCTTCCACTGTGCAGCTGCTGGCAACCCCACCCCCTCCATCTCCTGGCTGAAGAATGGCAAGGAATTCCGAGGGGAGCATCACATGGGGGGCATCAAGGTAAGTCTGCGAAAGGGGCACAGATAGGTCGAGCCTGAATACAGAGGGTATAGCCCATATCATTTGTCATTGATCAGCCTTGACAAAAATACCTCTTGCCTGGGTAGGGGCATGAGATTTTAGAAATAGAAGTAAAGTAAAAAGTAATAAAACTGAAACCATAGAAAAGTACCAGGAGGGCATTCCAGTGAATACTGAAATTTTCCCTGTTTAGTTTTCCTTATATGTTTATATTCAAATACAAAAGGAGAAGGCGGCAACAAAAGACTTTTTTAACTTGATACAAACTACATGTAAAACAGTTAATTACTTTAACACTTTGAGGTGTCAAGTCATTAGCATTTTGTTGTTTAAGTAGCGAAGCCACTCTAGACCAAGTATCCTGAAAGCAGTCACTTCCTAAGTAACCTTATATTACAAAAGAAAGAGCAGAAGTATGTTTGCATAGCCTAACTATCTGTCAGGATGAAAACAGGCTCACATTTTTGGGCATCCACAGTCACTCACCTACTAAGTTTACCTGCAGCTTAGGCACCAGCACTGGAGCCTGGTCATGGAGAGTGGCTACTATACCTGCATGGTTAAGAACAAGTTTGGGAGCATCCAGCAGACTTACACACTGGATGTACTGGGTAAGAGCCAGACTGGGTGACTAAAGCAGGTCAGCCTCAGGGGATTGGACCCACTGCACCTGACCTGTCTGTGTCTTACAGAGCACTTCCCACATCGGCCCATTTTGCAGGCTGAGCTGCCAGAAAACCAGACAGCCACCCTAGGAAGTGATGTAGAGTCCACTGCAAGGTGTACAGTGATGCCCAACCACACATCCAGTGGCTGAAGCATGTTGAGGTGAATGGCAGTAAGACAGGCCCGGATGGCAAGCCCTATGTCACTGTACTCAAGGTGGGCTCTGTTGTTGGCAGCTGGTTGGGTGGATGGGTTAGCTGGAACTGCCTTGCCCTGGTCCTTAAGTCCCTCTTTGGCTGAGGAATACCTTGGGACTGGGACCCATGTGTTGGAGTTTCTGTGAAGGGGCACCTGAGTCTCAGAACTTATCACCTGTTCTGAGCTGCAGGCAGGCTCTGTGTTACTTGTGCCCTCCCGTAGGACTTGTTTCCCTGTTGGCTCTGAGGCTTGGGTCTACAGAAGGCTTCTCTTGGGTGATAGTTTTGGTGCTCAGGACAGGAGGATGTCTGCTGTACTAGTGCCCTCTGACATCAGAGGACTGGCTGTCCACTCTCCCGCTGCCTGCACTGTAGCACTAGCTCCACCCTGCCTTGACGAACTCTTCCTGCCTCCCTCTGCCTGGAGCTTTGCTTCATAGCCTCAGGTGGGGGCCACGTGAGAGAGAGAGAGAGAGAGAGTTTGGGCTTTGCAGCACAGGAAAGAGAGACTTGGAGGTCTGATGGGAGAGAGGAACAGGTGTTGGCAGGAGTTGGTATCCTGGCTGTTGGGAGAGACCACTAGGGGCCATGTCCAGTGTACCTCCCACTGTGGGTGTGTGGTTTCGTGAGCACAGGCTGATGTGATATGACCCTTGGGATGAAAATTTGAAGAGTATGGGTTCCCTCTCTCTCTCTCTCTCTCTCTCTCTCTCTCTCTCTCTCTCTCTCTCTCTCTCTCTCCTCTCTCTCTCTCTGTGTGTGTTTCTCTCCCTCTCCATGTGTATATGTGTGTGTGTGTATGTGTGTGTGTGTGTGTGTGTGTGTGTGTAGGGAGAGTGGACATGAAGGAGGCCAGTCTTTGAAACCACACCCACCACTGCCTTTATGTGCCTCACTTCAGGCAGCTTTCCAGTGCTTCCTTCCCCAACCCATTCTTTGGCATCTCCCTTGCCCTGTCTTGTCCTCATTTTCTTCTAGAGATGTCCTGGATCAGTGACAATCTGAAGGCAGATGCACACCTTTATCTTTCAGTGTGTCAGAATGGGATGGGGCAAGAACATTTGTTGAACCATCAATTTCATAAGCATGGCTGAGAAGGCATTTTGGTGGTATGTTCACAGTCCTCAAGTAGGTGATAACTGACCCACCTCTGACTCATCTTCTGCTTCTGATGCCTTGATAATACTGGTAGCTCCCAGCCAGCACTGACTTCCTACCTCCTTCAAAGCCCCTCAGGTCTGTGCTGTTCTCTTGCTTAGAAGTTTTCAGAACCTTCCAGGGGCTGAGCCCTGTGCTGCTTCAGAACATCAACTTCCCACCATTCTCTGGCTGACACCAATTTCCTCTGGTTTTCTCTCCATACATCTGTCTGCCCATCTTTTTTCTGTACTAACTCTGCATGTTGCTTCTTTGTGGCACCATGCTGCCCAAGTGCCCAATGCTTACCTTGGGACAGGGAACTATCCACCAATAGAGGGACTGGTTTTATGCTCTGTGCCTTGGTTCAGGATGCAGAGGGCATCCATTGCAGTGGTAGAGCTGTAGGTGTCAAGGTGGTAGCAGAGGTGGCATTTTCCTTGAAGCCTGTCTGATCATCTCTGTGTGGATGGTGCTGTGGTACCCAAAGGGATGTGCTGGTGCTTGCCTATTGATTTCTGTTCTCTCTTTGTAGACATCAGGCGTTAACACAAGCAACAAGGAGCTAGAAGTTCTGTCTTTGCGCAATATCACCTTTGAGGACTCAGGGGAGTACACCTGTCTGGCAGGCAATTATTTCAGATTTTCCCATCACTCTTCATGGCTGGAGGTACTGCCAGGTATTTGTTGTTGCTGCTGCTGCTCCATTTGTCCTCTTATGGTGCTGGCTCAGAACATAACAAAGCTGCCAGGGACAGGGACAGCAGGGGTGCACTTATGACTTACTGCAATCCATCCTGTGGTAATCACCCTGGCCTTGTGCTTGGTATGGGAGTGTCACCCTTCCTCATCTTGATCTTGCAAAGGCCTCCCCCATAGTCCTCTAGTTGGATTTCTACAGTCTAGCCTTGAGGCTCTGGCATCTCCTGGGAGCCTTGGTGGTGGTGTGGATGCTTCTGGCTCTGCCAGGCTTCTCTCCTGAGTCTGGTCCCTGCTGACTCATAGATATTTTGGGCTACCAATGTGAGTTGGGGACATAGGTAACCAAACTCTGAGTATCCCAGTAGCTTTGCTCCCCAACAGGTACCTAGAGCTCAGGGCAATGGGAGGTCCCACAAGGCTGGATGAGGCCCCAACTTTTATGTCTTTGCAGCTGAGAGAGAGCTGGCAGAGAGCAGTGCAGCTGGCAGGTTATCTGCAGGCACCATCAGCTTCTGGGTGGGCTTCTCCATCTTAGTCTTGACTGCAGCTGTGACACTCTGCTACCTGCGTAGAGTCTCAAGAAAGAACCTGGGGGCTCCCAGTGTTGACAATAGCTTCTGCTTCACACCTGAGCAACAGGTAACTGAAAGTAGATACCAAGTTTTGATCTCTCTGTTGTACCTTGAACGTCCTAAATTCCCAGCAGTACCTGTGGCCTGCTTAGTACTCATTTCTCTGCAGTCAGATGAGCTGACCCTTCCATATTCCTATCCTCCACATGGATCCCAAGTTACTCAAAACAACTTTGAGTCTTCAGTAACCACTGTTTTAGCATCCCTCTTCTTGGCTCTACATACTGCCTCACATGGACTTGACCTTGCTACTCCTGGGAGTTACACCACTTCAATCCTTTCCCAAATACCAGCATCCATTGTCTGGCACCAACCTGTCCTCAATGATTCAAGCAGGTGACCTCCATGAACTCTGACATACCCTTGGTCCACATCATCCACCCAGTTTCAAGAGAACATACTGTAATGGCCAGTATTTCTGAGCTTGAGCTGCCAGCCAACCCAAAGTGGGAAATATCTAGAACTCAGTCAGTGCTGGTGGGGTTTTATGTATACTTGGAGGAGGTTCTGTGGCTGGGGGCTAGATGGCTACCAGGCAGAGGCCTGTTGGAGGTGGGGTCCAGGGTGAAATTCAGGTTACTCTGTCTTCATGAGCAAGAGCCCATTGCCAGCTATGAATGCAGTGGCACAGGGCCATGAGGGCTGGCGGTCCTGGGCACATACTCACTGCCTCTGCTTCTTCGGACAGGCTGACACTTGGTAATTCTCTAGAAGGCTGCTTTGGCCAGGTTTTTATGGCAGAGGCTGTTGGCTTTAACATGGACAACACTGTCAAGCCTGTCACTGTGGCTGTGTAAATGCTGAAAGGTGAGGAGGGAGAGAAGTAGCGCAGGGCAGTGGGGGCTGCAGGGCCACCACCTGACATTCCCGCTTTCAACACAGATGGTGCCAATGACCAGGACTTGTTGGACATGGTGTCTGAGATGGAGATGATGAAAGTTATTGGCAAGCACAAGAACATTATCAACCTGCTGGGGGCCTGCACACAGGGTGGTAAGTACAGCAGGTGGGTGGACAGTTAGATCGGGACCCCTGAGTCACACAACATCTCCGAGGTATCTGTGCTTCCAGGACCATTGTATGTGCAGATGGAATATGCTGCCAGGGGCAACCTCTAGGAGTTCCTGCAGGCACAAAGGGCCCTAAGCATGGAATATGATGGTGACTCCAGGCTGCCAGAAAAACAGCTTACCTGCAAAGATCTAGTGTCCTGTGCCTATCAGGTGGCCCGAGGTACCTGGCTTCTCAGAAGGTGAGCAGAGCTAGGGCACAGGCGAGGTAGGGTCTTTCTGAATGGAAGAGTGGATGTCAAGCTTGCTTAGGCTAGGGAGCTGTCAGTTTAGCACAGGTTCCTTTCATGCCTCTTCGGTGTATTCACAGAGACTTGGCTGCCAGAAACGTGTTGGTGACTGAGGACAATATGATGAAGATTGCAGATTTTGGCCTGGCCCGTGATGTGCACAATCTGGAATACTACAGGAAGACCACAGATGTAAGCCCCATTCCAGGGTGGTTTGGGTACGGTGCTCCACCAGGGGACACCTGACAGCCAACAACTCTCCCTCTGCCTAGGGCCGGCTACCTGTGAAGTGGATGGTACCAGCTTCCCTGTTTGACGGAGTCTACACCCACCAGAGTGATGTGTATGTGTCCCAACATAGGATGGGGATAGCAAGACTCAAGTCACACCTATCACAGCCTTTAGGGTTCTTGCCCACTCAGGCTGTATTCTGTCTTCTCATTTGAGACAACAGCATAGCCCTGCCATGCCTCTCATCCACATACCCTTCCTTGCCCATTGGTAACCTGTCCTGTTGTAAAACTGCTACAGTTATTGACCAGGAGTAACAGGCCTCTGCCCTCACTCCCATACAGATGGTCCTTTGGAGTCCTGCTCTGGGAGATCTTTACACTGGGGGGCTCACCATATCCTGGCATCCCAGTGGAAGAGCTTTTCAAGCTATTGAAAGATGGCTACCACATGCACAAGCCTGCCAACTGCACACATGACCTGTGAGCAAAGCATTCCTTACTTACTCCTCTAACTAATCCCTGGGAGTGGCTGGTTTCCTACCAGGGCTCCTGGTAGCCTTGGGTGAGGTAGGGATGGACAACAGGCCAAGAAACCACAGGCTGTGCTGGCTGCAGCAGGTGGAGGTTCCACTGAGATCTAGAAAGTGGGGATTTGTGAACAGGGTCCCTCAGTCCAAGGAGCATATTGGGGAAGGTAAAGTGTTTTTATTTTTCATCCCCAGAGATAACTCTGAGGGACTTCCTCCAAGAGATAAGCAAGTATAAAGAGGTAGGAGAGTGAATTGAAAGGCCTCAAAAAGTAACTGGAACTCTTAAAGCAACAAGGCATGGAAGTAACAAGGAAGACAGCCAAAGATTTTGTGCAGGAGGGGGTTTAAATGTTCCAGACTGGGAACAAACCAAGTCTGATTAAAAGGAGTATGTGTGTCTTCATCCCCAGAGATGCTCTGAGGGATGCCCTCTGGAAGATTAGCCAGTAGGGAAGAAATAAAGAGGAGGCAGGAACGTGAATTGAGGGCCTCAAAAGATAGAATGTGTAGAGATATATGTTATTGTGTTGATTGTGTTGTCTTTTGTGTTCTGGACTGGAGAAAGACATTTGATTCTGGGAACTGCTACAAAAGGTATTTTGACTTTAAAATACAGGCCTAAGGATTTGATACTTTGGAAAAGAGGTTCAGCTTTTGTCTCCACAGAGGATGAGAATCTGTGGATTCCTTGCACATTTATGTGGTGTAAATCACTGAGAACTCCTGAAATGTTGATGTAAAATACTACCATGAATGCAGCGCCCCTGCTCAGCAGGAAGTAGCCAGACAGGTTGATGATGCCCAAATTCCCTAAAAAATTGATAAAGTGGGGCCCCTTCAATGGTTCCGGCGCAGGAGCAGTGAGCTTGCTTCCCCGAGTTCTGCTCCACTCCATGCAGCAGTTTGGATCCAGAGTGAGTGCGGCTGGGGCCAGAAGGCAGCTGGAGCAGAGCTTTGCCACCACAGCTACTGCTGCCAGACTTGCTCTCTCACAGACTGTGCAGACAGCTGAGACTGTCAACCAGCTTGCTGAAAGAGTCAGCAATGCATTGGACATTCAAAATGATCTTATTGGAAATATTCAATTGGGCATATTGACCTTGAACCAAGAAGGAGCTCTGGTTCAGGAGCAAGTGGATTATCTTTGGACTTTTCAACAGTTGTGAGTTACTCATGCACTGTATTGTGTGCTTCTGCTACTGTTATGGAATTCAACCATCATATGAGAGGGTTTGGAATACTGCTTTTGTTAATTTTACCATCCAGTTAGTGCATGCTAGATGGTTACAGTGCTGGTCTGGCTCCTTGGCACTGTCAGTCCTGGGGATACTTGGTTTAGGGCTATGTGTCTGGGTAGCCACAGATGGGCAATACTTTGGCAGCAGGATGCTACTTAATACAGGGAATATTAGATGGCTATTCCCCATGACAGGCAAGGTATTATAAAATAAAATGGGGGGAGTTGTTGTGATCCAGCTGCCCTCACTCCCCCTGACCCACAGGGGAACTTCCTTGTGGTCTGTTATTGACAAGGATGTTTGTGTTCTTTCTGGCCAGTGGGTCTCCACAGAAGGAGAAGAGGTATAAAAGGTTGCTGGGCAAAACAAAGGTTGCTGTGCTTCCACCTGAAAAGAAGCCTCTGTGTCTCAATCCCGGCACCCCCCACCAGTCTCAGCTATCCAGGCTGCACTGGCTGCAGCACCAGTGACTGGGGTTCTGAGCATTTGGTCTATCACCACTGTCATCGAAACCTCGCTCGAGCCTGGGGAGAGAGTACATTGGGGCAAGGCATTGTCAGCATGGTGTGTGGAGTGGGGTTCATAATGGGAGAAGGACTATGCACACAACCATGTGCATCAACTGTCAGGGTCACAGGTATAATTTATGTCATCTCTTTTTATTAATTGTTACATGCATGTGTGTGGGAACTGCAGCCCCGAGTTGATATCCCTGCTCCCATTTGAGGTCCTTATCTGCAAGGAAAACATAATAAATTCCCTCTGCTCCTGGAGCGGGGGAAGGAAGGAATTTTGAGTGCATGGTGACCATTCCTTGATCCCTGCCAGGGTCAGGTTACAGTCCCTTCGCAGCCCCCTCCTCATTTGGTGCCATGGTATAAAACCAGCCCAGCAGACTATTAAGGAAGCTGTTCCACCTCAACCTCATGCTCTGTGTATTCATTCAACCTGGACACCCTCCACTGAGACTCTTGGTTCCAGCCCACGCTGGTGTGGCATCTGGAGGTCCCAACCAAGATCAGAAAGTGAGGTACAGTGGACTGGGTCATCCTGTACACCAGTGGGGACGGATTGGGGAGATATATATTTAAAAAAATTAATTAAGAAATGGAAAATATCCCAGGTAAATGGGAGTTAAAGTTTCAGTTAAAGAGATTATTGAAAGAGCAGGGGACAGCTGTAAAAACTAAGACTTTAGAAGATTTTTTTAAAACTATAGAGACGTGGAGTCCCTGGTTCGTCACCAGTGGAGCCCTCAATATTTCTGAATGGGAACAGGTCCACAGGGATCTTCAGAAAACGTTGAGAAAGGAGGGGCCTGAGGTCCTGCCAATGGCCACATTCTCCCTTTGAAGACTGATCAGGGATACTTTGCTTACAGAGGAAAGTCTGGGTTAAGCAGGCTTTGGAAGCAACAAAAGAGGTATTATCTGAAATTCAAGAGAGTGAGACTAAGGCTTCCCTTTGTTCTGATAATGCCTCTGATGCAGAGGCCAAACTGCTCTCTCAGCCTGCTGAGGGGAGGCCCGACAAGGTAGAAGAGAGAAAGATTCAAAGAAAGCAAAAACCTCCAGACAGGGGGAAAGGGAAGTGAATCCTTGGACGGAGTTCCCAAGCAAAATTCTTCTGCGCAAACACGCCTCTACCCTTTTTGTCTGATTTTGAAGAGAGCTTGGGGGAATCAACAGGTTCAGAAGAAGAAGTTTTGGAGGGAGAAATCGCAGTGCTACAGCAGGAATTATGCAGGGCCCGTTTAAAAGAAAAGACAAAGGAGACCTCTGGGGAGCAGGACAAGCCCCCTCCCTATCCTCTTTCTGAGCAATTCAGGACCTCTCCAGTCCCTCCCATTTGGTTGGGCTAGGAGGAGGCTCCACTAGGAGGAGGCTCCCCATGGAGGCGTTAAGTGCTGCCCAGTGATTGCCCCTGTGATAAAAATTCCTGACCCTAACAATAGGGCAGGGCTGCCAGTCTTCCAATTTGTCAAATGTATGTTGCAGCTTGTTTGGATCCACTTAGGCATAAGTTTTCCTCCTTCCATGTTGTCCTTTATTTGGATGATATATTTCTGGCAGCACCAATAAAAGAGGAAAGTTTATTAATGTTTGCAGAGTCACAGACCTTTCTGGAGGGACATGGGTTCATTTTGGCCCCAGAGAAGGTGCAGATGCAGGCACCCCCATTCCTATCTGGGCTTTCAAATCCAATTCATTGGGCTTCAGCCTCAGAGACTGCAGCTGGATTGCTCCCATTTACAGACCCTCCATGACTGGCAGAGATTATTGGGAGATGTTGAGTGGATCCATTCCTCCCTTTCCATTCCTACAGGAGCTCTTAAGCCCCTTTATGACATGCTGCCTGGGGACCCTTCCCCTGCCTCCCCCAGGATCATGACTCCAGCGGCAAAAGAAGTCCTATATGCCTTGCTTAATGCTCTTGAGCGAGCATATCTCCGTGGCCTTTTTATTTCATGGTCTTTTCTTCACAATTTTCACCTACTGGAGTTTTTTTTTGCAAGGGGGACACATTTATTGGCTGCATTTATCCGTTTCCCCTAAGAAGGTGGAGACTCCTTATTATGAAATGGTGCTACAGCTCCTATGGAAGGCATATGATTTTAGTTTACAAGTTTTTGGCAGGATCCCAAATAAATTTCTAATCCCTTATCAAAAAGAGGAAATAACAAGGCTACAGAGGGTTCAAGATGGATGGACCACCACTTGTTCATCACCACCACTGGAGCCATTTTTGATAACCATTATCCTAATTCCCATTTAATTTCATTTTTTAAGAATCATCCTGTTATTTTTCCAAAAATTATTAAAACCTCCCCCCTTAAAGGAGTGTGGGCGGTGTTCACTGACGGTTCTTCCAAGGGCTATGTAATGGTAGTCTCTGATCCAATTAAAGAAAAGCAGCCCCTAGGTCCAATTTCTGCCCAAGCTGCAGAACTCATGTCCTGCCTTATGGCCTTTTCTCTTTTCAAGGATCAACCCTTCAACTTGTATACTGATAGTATATATGTGGCAAGGATTGTCGGGCCATTGGAAACCTCACCATACATATTATCTACCTCTCAGGTTTTCCACCTTTTGGTTCAGCTACAAAGTCTTATATGCCAAAGAGTGTTTCCTGCCTTTGTTGGCCACATTCGGGCCCATACTGATCTGCCAGGGCCCTTGGCAGAGGGAAATAAGCTTGCTGATTCCCTCACCTGCCCAATGGCACTGTTCCTTTCTGAGGAACAACGAGCCTGTCATCTTCATGAAAAGTATCATTTAAATGCCTCTTCTCTAAAGTTTCACTCTGGGTGTTCTCTAGCCATGGCTATTCAAATCACGTCCCAATGTCCAGCTTGTGCTCCATTTCATAATGCCCACAACGAAGGTGTTAATCCTCCAGGCCTCCATCCTAACCACCTTTGGCAGATGGATGTTACCCATTTGTCCCAAGCTGGCAGACTTAAATTTGTACATGTCTCTGTAGATACTTATTCCAAGGTAATTTATGCCTCCCTACATTCAGGGAAAAAGATTAAGGACATTATTGCCCATTGCCTACAGGCTTTTGCCTATATGGGCATCCCAGACTTTCTCAAAACAGACAACGGACCAGCTTATACCAGCCAACAGTTTGCAAAATTTTGCCAAGAACAACAAATTATACATACCTTTGGAATTCCACATAATCCCACTGAACAGGCTATAACGGAGCGCACACATGCTACCCTTAAACAGCTTTTTTTGTAAAATAAAGAAGGGGGAGTATATCACCTCCCCAAATACCCAATTATCTACAATTTTATACATTTTAAATTTTCTAACAGTAGATAAACAAGGTCTAACAGCAATGGAAAGACATTGGCAGAACCCTCCCAATCTCTGGGCTGGGTTATATGGAAAGATAGTATCATGGGACAATGGCAATCACCTACACCTATGTTGGCTAGGGTGAGGGGAGCCATTTGTGTCTTCCCTCCAGGAACCAAAAAAAACCCATCTGAGTGCTGGAGTGAAATGTTCGGCCAGTGGAGTCGGGCCCTACTGGCCCTGATAATATGGGTTCAAGTGAAGAACATCGAGGGAGGCCTGAGCTGGGCACTGGTGAGGAATCCACCCATACTGATGCCGGTAAGTAAAATAAGCTCTGTTTTTCCATCCTTTTACTCCACCAATTATACCTTGGGAGTTCCTGCAGCAAATACAGCATTAGAAAGATCCTCACTGGATAATTTAACATTTGATATATCCCATGCCCTCTGCTTCCGGAGGATTAACAATATTTCAGTGATGCCTAGTGTCTCCCTTTCTGGGCCATGTGTGGTCCTTAGTAATTATTCTCTGGGAGACTTTTCTTCTAAATCTTCTGGGCATCCCTGTTTTGGATTGAGAGATATCTTTTACCCAATAAATTTTAAAAGAAATGTTTCTGGATTCCCTACCCCTCCGAGACCAGCTCCCTTATGTTGGAAGACACCACAATCCTTCAAATTATACTTACCATTGCCTTGGGGAAATTGTGCTCCTAAGGAACCATGGAAATTGGAGGGAGATAAATATTTATGGTGGTTTGGTCACCGACCTACCTTTAAAAACTCCTTGGGAGGGGCCTTTGATTTTTCCCATAGAAATCCAAATATGGCAGGAGTTTCACCTATGTTCACAGGCATGTTTCTCTGCGGCCCTCATGCATGTACAAATATTAGACCTTTAGCCCTTCAAAGGGGCTTGGCCTTCAGTGCTGCAGCCTGATGGAACACAAATTGGACATCTTTGAAACCTCCCTCCAGATTAATTATGCAGTGGGAATGAATTTCTCTATTGTCAGCCTAGCTTGTGTTCTACTTCCCTTTATGTTTGTATCCTTTAATGGGTCGGTTGGGGAGGATGGTGTCCTTAATTGTTCTTCCAGCTCCTGCTTTTTGAGCAACTGCTGGTCCCCGACAGATGAGTCCATGCTGATGGTGAGAATTCCTGCCCTGGTTCCCCTGGTGGTAGAAGACCCACAAGATGGACGAGAGCTTATCTTGTAAAGAGAAAGGAGAGACTTTGGGATCACCACTACAGTCATCACAGCTATCGCCATATCAGCCACAGCCACCACCATTGCAAGAATCACCGTGTCCCAGAGTGCAGCTACTGCAGAGACTGTTAACACTCTTGCTGCCTATGTTACCCAGGCCTTAGAAACCCAAAATACCATTAACTCACATATTCAATTGGGCATGTTAAATTTATATCAGCAAACGGCCTTATTACAAGAACAGATTCATGTGTTGTGGATGGTACAACAAGCCTCTTGTTCTCATTTTTATCATTCTGCCTGTGTGACCCTTATGGAAGTAAAAAATATGTCCTTTGAGGTGCAATGCCTTAATGCTTACCTTAGGGGACCTTGGAATGATTCCTTTGTAAACTTTACCCACTCTTTGGTACATCAAATTATTGCAATTAATGAAACTCGTGTTAAACCTGTATCTGCTGAGGGATGGTGGAATACCATGGCCCAGATTGGGGGTTGGGCACAGCGATGGGGAGGTGCCTTATCCCTGGGGATCTTGGAACTAGTAGGGGTGGCAGTAGGCCTGCTCCTCTTAAAATGAGTCTTAAACATCTTCACCCTGACTGAGCTTGTCCACCATCAGGTGTTACTCAGTCTGGTGCATGACTCTCCCAGAAGTCATGAGGTGTGGCTGCAGATGCTGAAAATATGAGGGTCTCCAAGGACGGGCAACCTGTGGGGAGACTCCCCACCTAAGACAGGGCATGGGGGCCCTATGACTGGTAAGGGAAGGTACTTCTCCCACAGGACCTAAGACAGGATCCCTCATTATAAAATAAAGTAGGGGGAATTGTGGGAACTGCAGCCCCGAGTTGATATCCCTGCCCCCATTGAGGTGCTGATCTGCAAGGAAAACATAATAAATTCCCTCTGCTCCTGGGGTGGGGAAGGAAGGAATTTTGAGTGCATGGTGACCATTCCTTGATCTCTGTCAGGGTCAGGTTACAATCCCTTCGCAGCCCCCTCCTCATTTGGTGCCATGGTATAAAACCAGTCCAGCAGACAATGAAGGAAGCTGTTCCACCTCAACCTCATGCTCTGTGTATTCATTCAACCTGGACACCCTCCACTGAGACTCTTGGTTCCAGCCCACGCTGGCACGGCACATGTGTATATGCATGCAGTTATGTATTGCTAACTGTAAACCAGTCATTCTGTATAGCTAGCAAGTATGTTTTCAGGACTGGCTATTTGATAATGGATATCCAACTTGTATGCTCTTCCTTTGGCTCAGAAAGTTCTATAAAAAAAGAAGGAGGTTCCTATGTCTCAGGCATTAAACCATGGCTGGGAAAACTGAAACTGATAAGATTAATAAGGCCCTTCCCCTTCCAAGGTTATATAGGTGCTGAGCAGGACAGCTGAAGCAGTGAGTCATGCAGAGATACTCAGGCTTCTGATTTTCATGAATCACCCATTTTAATATGAGCCTTGGTGATGCTGTTGCATTTGAGTCATTCATATTACTGTAAGTAATTGCTTACCTGTACTCCTGTTATTAACTTAAATAAACTCATTAATTTGAGGGACTAGGTTTTGCACTGTCTTCCCTGGGAGGCAGTCAGGTAATGAAAGGGGGAACTGGTAAATAATACCAATGGTCAATTTCTAGATTCCTTTTGATTTTCTATCCAAATACATTGCAGAAGGGTCGTGTTACCATCAACACAGATACAAAAGCATAGTGGGCTTTTTCCTCCACCTGCAGACTTCCTCTTCTAGTTGTTTGGTTCAGTACAGATAGATATGCTCAAGGTTAGTCCTGAAGATGTTTACCTGAAGCTGCAGGTGGTCATGACTCTTGTGAGTTAACTATGGCTGTGTCATGTCCAAAAGATAACATTTCACAGCAAGTACCCCATCCTCAGTCACAATATTCAGGACCTGAATTTCTATAATACTCTCTAAATCTATGGTGAGTGGCTTTTCTTCATGCCCCATACAGAACTTAGTGTTCATGGTCACTTCAGCATTTTGAGGTTTCGAGGCTGTATATTTATGGCTACCTACTACAGAAAGAAGAACCTCTGACTAAGATTGAGAGCTGAAGAGATCTATTTTGTTCCACAAAGCAGAACTAGTAGTGTAATCTTAAAGGGCTATGACCCTTCCAGCCATGGTCTTCTGATCAGGTACTGTGTACTGTACTAATTTTTTGTAGTGCAGATCGGAAGGAAACTAATTATACACTAACTCTCATGTCACTGTTGCACCAGTGATTTTTTCATATTTTTTTGCCTTTTAATGAAAAGTTTTAATTTCATGAGATCTTATTTGTTAATTTTTTGTCACATTTCCTATTAGATGAGGATCCTATTCAGAAAACCCTTACCTGTGCTTAGAAGTGGGAATATTTTCTCTACCATATTATCCTGACCTGCGGGATATGAACGGGGGTCCTTGATAAACCTAGTGGAGAGGAATGAAAGGAGACACGAGAAATGATGGCAAGACAGGATTTCTGAAGCCGTTCCCTTTATTTCCTCTCAGAGGCTGTTATATAGCAAATGGGCAAAAATGGGGGAGAGGTGTCAGGAAACTCTGCTCTGCTGAAATTCCGGTCTGGAGACATACATTCCTAGCTGATAAGTAAATACTGAGGGTCTGCGATTGTTGACTAACAAAGGAAAATGCTAACTGATTCCAGAGCCTGGTGCCTGCAGGTCTCTGCTAGGAGATAAGAGGCCAGGTTGATTTCCCAGACCCTGCAGAGAGGATAGAAGTAAATTTTTTTCTTAACTTGTGAGCTCAAGTTGGCTGTAAACAAAATGCAGATTTTGAAATACAGGTCTCTCCCCCAACACCATGTCCTTTGGCATTTTCAGGGTGTCAGGTCTCATTCTGACATCCATGACCCATTTGTTGCAGAGCCTGTGTGGTAGAAGATAAGGGACAGAGTTTCATTTTCTGTATACTGAAAAGAGGTTTCCACAACCATCATATCTGAGACAGTATCTTCAAGTGCAAACATTCATATAATGAAACACAAATATGTATGCAACATTACACTAGGTACTCATGAGAGCATTCTGCTTATCAAATGTAATAAGTGGTCAAGCTCTGACCACTCAGAGGAATGCATGGCAACCACTTGCATTAGAATAAATTTACTTCCTAATGTGAACAAAGTATCCCACTTATAAACCACATTTCATGAGAAACAGCAGCACCACAACCACATGAAGATTCTTTGGGAAGCTGGGTGGAGCTGGTGACAAATGCTTGTAATCCTTGCAAGGAGGAGGCAGAGGGGAGGCCTACCAGGTGTTCAAGGGCAACTTCTGTTATAGAGCAAAGCAGAGAGCAACTTGTGCTATGAGAGATTCTTAAAACACCAATGGGCTCAGTAACTTTCACTTTCTTATGCTGAGCAGTAGGCTAGGAAGCTTTGTAGCTTGTAGAAACTGCTGGAACCAACACCATTGCTTGTTCTCTTGGTCAAGTGCATTGACAAAAACAAAAACAAAGCTCTCTCTGCAATCCTCATCTGTCACTCCATTTAGCTGTATTCTTTTGAGACTGGAGCCCTAGATGGGGCTGGCCTCAAATTCTTGCATCTGTTTTGTCAGCCTCTGCAGGGCTGGGATTCAAGGCAGGAATTGCATTCAGTCACCTCTGAATCTTCACAGAGGACATCTCACCCTCATGAGAACATGGGCTGTGAGGAGTCACAAGACTCTGAGGAGATGGTGGTCTACCAGCTGTGAGACCCACCAGTCAGAGGCCCTGAGTCAGGTCTCCATGGCCTGGGGGCTGCTCTCACCATGCTGAATTTCACAGACCTCCTTCTCCACTGCCTCAGCAGTTCCTTGGCAGCTCTTTTAACAGTCTCTAGTGTGCACATGCTCAGTGTTCCAGACCGAATGCACATGTTGAGGGAGAGGGGGTAGAACACTCCCTCCCTAGTTTCTCATTGGGCCAGAGTACCTCTGGGGTGGGCTTAAACCTCATGTTATTTATAGTGGATGTGTTTTGTGTGGCTCTATTTGGAGGCTGGCACTTTCTGGTGGGATGTAGTGTTGGTGGGAAGGATCTGGAGCATCTCAAGGGGTACAAACATTAAGGAGTATCTGAACACTGGGGGTCTGCACATTTGCAGGCCTCTGGCTCCACACAGGAAAAGTGAGACACTCTGGCCTTCCTGGCCTACTCATGAGTGACAAGCGAGGGCCTTGCGGTCAGCACTGCACACCTACCATCCCACAGTTCTTGCTCTGCTTCTCTTTACCTCCTCTCACCTCATCTCATTTCTCCCAGCCTCACAACACCTAGACCACAAAACCCCTTTGGCCATGTCTGGGAGGCTACCCTATAGCTCTGCTTTCTTGCAAAGAGGAGAAAATTAAAAGTAGCTAGTCACTTTCTCAACATCTTACTGCTTCTTGTATATGACAGGGACCCTAAGCAAGTCAAGTCCACACATAGGTAGAATAGACTTTGCTACTACTCTGCAGAACTGGCCAAACCTATTGTGTCAAGTTCCAGTGAGGATCCAGTACCTGATGTTGATTGTCATCAACTTGGTGTTCCTGTGACTCAGCATGGACCAGAAGCTTGCATGACTCAGCCTGCACCCATATCATTCCCCAGGCCCAGTAATTTGATAAACATTAGGAATGTAGAATGACATTGTCTTTCTTGTCTGAGAAATAACAAAAGCATAAGTTCGAGTGATTTTATGATAATTAAAATAGAAACTATCATTCCGAAGGAAAAAAGGAGAAAAAGGTTGTATCCTAATAAACTGATTTTTTAAAATTTACTGTGAGGGCCGGGCGGTGGTGGCGCACGCCTTTAATCCCAGCACTTGGGAGGCAGAGGCAGGCGGATCTCTGTGAGTTCGAGACCAGAGCTAGTTCCAGGACAGGCTCCAAAACCACAGAGAAACCCTGTCTTGAAAAACCAAAAAAAAAAATTTACTGTGAGGTTGCTAAATTCTACCTTGTCTCTTCCATCTGGATCACTTTTAGGACTGAAGTCATTGTTAAACTGGTTGCCAAGATAGGGAAATGATTTGGGACTAGGGATAATGTTTAAAGGAGGAGACATGTGCCACGTTCATCAAAGTGACTTATTAAGAACTTAGTCCTTGCAAACTTTCACTCTATATCAGCATGACACCATGAAAGGCACAAATACAAAGTTTTGAGAGAGAGGAAACTGGAAGATGCTGTTAGGTCGATTTAAGCTCTGTAGTTGCTTCTAGAGAGGGCAACCTAGTAGTAGTTATATAAGCTCACATTACATGTCCATTATAAATGCAAATTATATAGATCTGACAATCCACTTTGAGAAATACATTTATTGGGTATGATGGTACATGCTTCTAAACCCAGAAATTCTAAAGTTGAGGCAGAATGATTATAAATTTGAGACAAATTGAGAGTAAGATCCTACCTCAGATAACAGAAAACATGATATGATGAGGCATAATAACCAGGCTAACTTACTAATGAAATATGAAACTTTAATGAAGAAAATAGCTTACAACACCAGCGATCCAGCGATGAAACCAGAAGTACAAAAGGGCCAGCAGGGTTCACACTGCCAGATTTATACATAAACATTAGCCCAAGGCAAACATGCCCCCTTGGGCTGGGCTTCCCCTACAATGATAGGGTGTTACATAAATGCTGTCACAACAACAGAGTAGCATTCAGTCTAATTTTAAAATATAAATCACAAACACCATGAAGCCTCTCAAGTTGTCTACTCCATCTTCCACCAAGGCCTCTTTTATGACAGAAGGTGTTGTTGAACCAGGTGACATTTATGAATGGGATATTGTAGGGGCCGGATTATACAAGCCTATATTCCTACGCTGTATGACAGTCAGAATGCTGAGCAACCTGGCAGGGCACAATTTGCACCTGCCACACAGACGGTGGTGGCTTAGACTTTTGATAGTGAGACAACCTGATGCTTTCCTAAGCAGGTGGTCAGGATATGCTAATATGTTTATCTGCTCCTTCTATTGTAATTTAGCTCTCAAGCATGGTTTTTCAGTCTATGTGACAGAACAGGCATAGATGTGGATGTGACCTAAGTCATTCTCCCTGCTACCTTGGAAACAGAATGCTAAACTTCTCCCTCAGTTTGCATTTTGATATAAAAGCTATTTGAATAATAAACGAGGATGAATTTTAGGATGTGAGTTTAGGATTTCATGAAGGATCCCTGAAACTCCCTCCCAGTATAGTTGTGTGAATTGTGTTTTCATTCCACACCTCCACTCTGGAATGAGAAAGAGTTTATGTCTGGGCTGATCCCTGAATATTGGCACCCCACAATGTGAGGCTGATAGATGAACCTCCAAACACATGGAAGAATCACCAGAAATATGGAGGAGAACGTGAGGAACCCATGAGAAAATTGCACCACAGATGGAAAGGTAAGGAATGAGTGCTCAGAAATAAGGGGTAGAATTTAAAAAAGCATGTAAGTGGGAGAATAAATCAGGAATAAAAATCATAAACTATAAGGTATATATATGTGACAAGGAGACAGTATTCAGTTATGTATGTTGGCAGCTAAAGGACGTTAAAGTGGAGCAGAAACAAAGGCAGAGATATTTAGAGTGTGTAGGCATTATGATCACAAAGATGCAGCTTTTAATGCTGCTGAATGGGTAGAAAGAATGAAGGGAATATGGCATTTGGCCCAAAAATGACCTAGGTTACCACTGAAATTGTCCTCGCACATGCACTGTAGCTAACTGAGTTTGACCCACACGAAGTAGTGAGCTGAGTCTAACCTGCCTGTATGTAAGGCAAGCAGGAGACAAAGTTCAGAGAGCTAATATTACCTCCCATAGTCAGCACCCAGAGTCGGCCAATAGGACAGAGGAGAAGATTCAGGAATTCTCCTAATTTTATGATTACAAGTTAACATAAATAAGAAAAGATAGCAAGAATCAGCACAGCTACACCCACTGGAGCTTGAATGAGGAATGGGCACCACCTGCTCCCTAGAAAGACAAAGACCCAGAAAGACAAAGCCAAGTGGCAGATGGAGGGAGCATGTCCTGCCAATATCAAGCTGTTTTCAGTACTGTGGCTCTGTAGTGAAGTTTAAAGTCAAGAGATTGTGATGCTTCAGAAGTTCCATTATTGTACAGGATTGTTTAGGCTATCCTGAGGTTTTGTTTTCATTATGAAGTTGAGGATTATTCTTTTGCGGTCTGTGAAGAATTCTGCTATATTTTTAATGGGTGTTTGCATTGAATCTGCAGATTGCTTTTGATAAAATTGTCATTTGTTGCTATGTTGGTTCTACCATCCCAAGAGCATGGGAAATCTTTCCATTTTCTGATGTCTTAACTTTGTTTTTTCAAAGATTTAAAAGTTCTTGTCATACAGATTTTTTTCACTTGTTTAGAGTTACTCAAAGATATTTTATGCTATTTGTAGTTATTAGTAAAGGATGATGTTTCTCTGATTTCTATCTCAACTCATTTATCATCTGTGTAGAAGAGGTGAGTTTATGTTATTTTCAGGTTCTGGTTATGACAAAATAATTCTGTTAACATAGTTGAGCACATGTCCTTATGGTAAGGTGGAGAATCTTTTGTGTATAGGCCCAAAAGTTGTATTCCTGAGTTTTAAGGTAGTTTATTGTCTAATGTTCTGAGAAATTGCTATACTAGGGGCTGGAAAGATGGCTCAGTGGTTAAGAGCATTGCCTGCTCTTCCATAGGTCCTGAGTTCAATTCCCGGCAACAACATGGTGGCTCACAACCATTTGTAATGAGGTCTGGTGCCTTCTTCTGGCCTGCAGACATACATGCAGACAGATTGTTGTATATATAATATATATATAATGTATATGTATATATATACATAATATATATATAAATTGTTATACTAGAATCCAAAGTGGCTGTGCCAATTTGCATTCCCACCAGCAGCACAGGAGTTTTTGCTTTACCCCGCATTCTCTTTAGCATAAGTTGACATCAGTGTTTTAAAACTTGGCCATTCTTATAGGTATAATATGGACTCTCAGAGTTGTTTGATTTGCATTCTTTAAAGGCTAAGGATGTTGAACATCTTTTAAATGTCTTTCAGTCATTTTAGATTCATCTGCTGAGAGTCTTCTGTTTAGGTCTGTACCCTGTACTTTTGTTGGATTATTTTTTCTTTTGATGACCAATTTCTTGAGATCTTTGTATGCTTTGGAGTTGATTAGTAAAGATCTTTTCCCATTCTATAAGCTGTCATTTTATCTTGTTGAATGTATACTTTGCTTTAGAGAAGCTTCTCAGTTTTAAGAGATATTGTTTATTAGTTGTTTCAATGTCTGTGCCACTGGGGCTATATTTGAGATACACCAATGCATTTTAGTGTACTTGTAACCTATTCTTCTGTGAGGTTCAGTGTGTTTGGTTTTATGTTGAGGACTTTGATTCATTTAGACCTGAGTGTCACGCACAAAGATAAATATGGATCTATTTTCATTCTTCTACATGTTGATGCCCAGTTATGCCAGCACCATATTTTGAATGTGCTTTCTTATTTCTACTTTCCTGTAAGCTAGGCAGACTTACAACTTATAAGGAGCATAGTTTAAAAACTTTTAAATGGATACAATGGCTAAAGTCTTCATAATATTCTTATTCCTATAGCCACTAAGTAAAATTCTTAGAGGAAGCATTGAGCCAATTTCCAATAGACAGCTTATAGAAGCTGCCAAACAGGTACTCAAGCAGATAGAATATACTATACAATAATCAAAGAGTACATTATATTAATTTTGATTCAGCCTTTGCAAGCATGTATATTGAATACAAAACTTACTTATATAGCAGTTTTATGAAAAAAAATGGTTTGCTTTTTATGACTGCACCTTCCCATTCTGCCAGTTAGACATTAAACTCTTAATTTAAAGCAGAGAATTGAACAGAACAAAAGAGCATATGGAATCTAGGGGATGTTTTAGCAGAGTACTGACTATGACTGATGTTTCTTATAATAAGCACTAAATTAATTGATAATTTTAAAGTAAAGATTCTTGGACAATTGTGTTTGTTCAATTAAAAGCCAGATTAATAATCTTTTCCCAGCTGATTGTTGCTGTTATTTGCACAGCTATATTTTGGTAAAGATTCTTTAAAGGATATTCTGCTAAATCTTACAGATGGTTCATCCAATGGAAGAACTGCATATATGGTTAATAATAAAAAGGAATTGGGAGTGTGCCTGTAACTTCTTGAAAACAGCTTAAATGGATAAACGTTGCAAACAGATTCTGACATGGTGGCACCAAAGTGACCTTTGTTAAGGCAAGGTGAAAAAAATGCTTGCGATGAATTACAAAAAGACCCAGCCCTATATTAATTTGGGGTCCAGAAAGTGTTTGTGCCTTTTTTCACAGAAAGAAAATAAAGCTGGATGAGATGACTGCATGTACAGGAAAGGAGTGGCAGTCCCGATGACGTCATAGCTGATGACATCCCCATAGGGGAATCAGAGTGAAAGGAGTTGGATAAAAAGCCCACAGTCTTCTCCACCCCCATAGAGAAGAGTGCCTGATTCACAGGACCTGATGACAACACTCTGCATTGCTGGATGCCATTCTGAGCTGCTTCCAGATACTTGGGACACACACACAGTCACAGAGGTCCTGCTGTATGTTGACTACAACTTGTTTGCAGTCTGAATCCTGTTTACTTTGGAGCTCAAATGTAGATTGAACATTTGACTGTTTTAATCTTTGCGACACAGAACTCATTTTGATTAAAATATTGGACCTGCAAACTAAGACCTAAGCTTTCTCCTCATGGAAGAAAAGACACAAAATAAGAAATGATTGAAGCCCTTCTTCACTCAAGAGGGGGGCAGGCCTGAGGGTTTAACTGCGGCTCAGAGACTGGAACTGGTATTTGATAGCAGCAATGTCATTGGACTCTCACCTATCGAAAAATCTTTTATTGTCTTTTGATTACTATGGATTTAAAAAAAGTGTGATATGTTAAATTGTGGGTTTATTGTTAATTCCCATTCTAGAATTATAGTATTGACCTGATAATGTTTGTAACTGTTTATAAGATGTTGAGAAAAGTTTTGACATGTCCTGTAAATGTTTGGACTTAATGCATGTGTTAAGAAGTCTAGATTTTGATAAAATTATCAAGAGGTGCTCTAGACCAGCAGAAGAAACATTTTCAACTCAGGCAATCTTCCTCTCCTTTAAATAGGAGACTATAGCCTTTAGGAGCATGATTATTCATAAACATTATGATCTCTCCTGACAAAAAAAGTATGGCTCCGAGACACAGAGCCCAAAGGTATTCTCTCCCTTAATCTATTTTATTCACAAAGGTCAGAGATGGGTTTGAAGCTTCTCCCCAGATGCCTAAGACAGGAACTTGCATGATTAGAATGCTAGTTTCTGATGGTAAGCGTCGGTAGATCTTTGCCTAAGGCAAACACAGTCATCTACCCTGTTGCAGAAGCACAGGCTTTATTAAAGTTAATATAAGGGAATGGATTGTAGAGGGTGGATTATACAGGCCCATTTTCTTACATTGTATGGCATTCAGAATTCTGAGTGACCTGGCAAGGCACAATTTGCATCTACTACACAGAAAGGAGTCTCCTAGCCTTTTGAGAGTGAGACAACTTGACACCATCCTAAGTAAGTGGTCAGGCTATGCTGATGCCATTCTGTTCCTTCTATTGTGATTTAAGAGATCCCCTGGGGAAGAGGTGTTTTTCAGTCTATGTGACAGAGCAGGCATAGGTGTGGATGTGACCTAAGTCATTCTCCCTGCTACCTAGGAAATGGAATGTTAATAAACATTACCCTCAGTTTACATTTTGATATAAAAATGGTTTAAATAGTAAATGCAGGTGAATTTCAGAATGTGAATTTAGGATTTCATGAAGGATCTCTGAAACTTCCTCCCTATAAAGTCATGTGAGTTGTATTTTTAATTCTACACCGAAAAGTTTCAAGAATTGAATAGTTTGGGAAGATTATGAGACATACATGTCTTTATGGAGTGTAGGGCTCACTTCTCTAGTTTCATTAGGAGCAGGATTATGAAGTTTCGAGGTTAATTTACATGTAACTTCAGGCTAACCTGCCCTTAGCTCTCCATATCTTCTTCAGTGCTTGTTGTTTGCAGCATAGTCTCGTTATAGTTTTCAGTGGTATTTCCCAAATGGGTAAAAATGTTGAATTATCTGCAGATATGCATATTTGTCACCTGTCAATCTTTTGTAACGAAGTATCTGTTCAGAATGTATGTCTACTTTTATTGGCCGGTATGCACATTTTTGTAGTAAATTTGTAGGCATAGGTTTAAAGTTTTCAAAGACCTCGTAGACATCTCATTCCTAAAAATTTCCTTTATGCTTTTGTTCAGCCTCTTGGCAACTCAAATGGCTTCATTTTTCTCATCCAGTGGCTCTCCGAAAAATAATCATCCTGCATACAGCTTAGTCCCTGAATGAGCTCAGAATGAGGTCACATAAAGTAAATCCCAGTAAACAAGGGTTAGTGAGATAGCTTATTGTGCAAAGGTGCATGCTGCCAAGCCTGACAAGCTGAATTCAAGTTCTAGGACCCAGATAGTGGTACAAAAGACCTGACACTAAATGTGCGATTTAGGAAATGTACATGTGTGTGCACACCCCCATGAGCACACACACTTAGACACAAAATTAATAAGCTAATTAAGTAATAAATTAATATGAAAAAGAGAATCTCTGTAAATAAATCTTTTCCATGTAGCTACTGGACTGATCAAGTGGTATAACTATCTGGAGAGGGTGTGGGCAAGAATCCCAAACCTCTTCCACCCCCTCCAGTGGTTTCTAGGGTGTTGTTTTTTGCATGGATTTCTTGTTTTCAATGCCAGAGTATAGTCTGTGCTATTAAAGCAAACTGGCAGCATGACCTAGAGTTTAAAGCAAACTAAAATGACATGATGGTTACAAGAATGAGGAACCCTTGTTTTCTGTAAATGATGTGTATATAATATATGCATTGTGAATGATTTAATAAATTGATAACAGTCCATTACTTCATATAGTCAACAATCATGAGAACATTTGAGATGCCCAATCTAACCCTTAGAATCTATAAGTGTGTTAATAGCACATGAAAAGTCAGAATTAAAGTTGTGTAAGGTTTCATTAGATGGCCCTTGGAATAGATTATCTGTGTGGGTTAAGTATAATCTCTAGGTTGCTTTTAAATGCAAGAGGGAAACATGAAGGGAGTGCCAATGTGATACCATATGAGAGATTCAACCAGACTCAACACTCTTGCCCTTTAAGGGGAAAGGGGCTGTTAACCAAAGAAGGCAGAAAGTTTCTAGAGATAGGAACATAGATTTTCTGCTAGAGTTTCAGAAAGTTCAGCCAACACCTTGACTTTAGTGATGAGAAATGAAGACTGATAGGCTTCATCTTACTTTCATACACAGTTATATGCAGAGTTCAGTATCTCAGTCTATTGGGCTGAGGACCTAGTTTCTTGTTGGCTCTTGACCAAACACTTCTCCCCATTCCCTGTCACATGTTCCAAGACATTTCACAGCATTGTAACTGACTTTAATCAGAGGAAAGGGAGAAAAAAACCAGTTTGTTTATAGCCTAATCTTATGAATTCTTTTTCTCACCCAGACTTTGATGGGAATAATTGACAATTAAATGTTGCATTTTATAAGTATAGCATATTTGATAGGCATGTGCATTGTTCTGAAGACGAAGGCTAGAAGCCTCTGAAAGCTACTGCTGTAGGGCTGTGCTGAGGGACTGGAGAATGAGATGACATCCAAGGGCAACAGCAACATGTTGATGTGCTCTCTGCAGAACAGTGGAGTTAGCATGTGATGGCTGTTTCTCCTCTTTCACACTTATGCTGTTGCATGGCACTGTTCCCATTCATCCTGGGTCCTCCCCTGTCCATTTACTGTCTTACATGTCAATCAACTCTATAAATGCCTTCAAAGACACAGAGAGATGCTTTATTAATCTCACAGATCACTATCTAATCACATTGACGTTCAAGATGAGTCATTACACAGCCCAGGCATGGAGGTTAGAGATAACATTTGTCTTGAATGAAAGAGTTTCAAATTCACCTTGAGCCTGAGGATAAAGTTCAGGAATGTTTGTAAAACAGAGTGAGAGTGGCCTGTGCATGTGTACTCAAACCTCACAGCTCTCATGGGTCACAGATTCAGAAAATGTTGGTGTTAATGTGAGGTGAGGTCCCCAGGGGACACTTTGCACAGACTATGTGAAGGGTTGATGATTTTAACAGAGACATCCTTCACTCAATTCCTTCAACATTAACCATCACAGATGCCCTAGAAATGGATAAAGCATGACCATTCTGAGGTGGCTAGGTTTCCAACTAAAACTTTATTTCAAAAACTGGGAGAATAGTCCTTACTAAAGAGAAGAATAAGCTCTTTTAATTGGTACAATGACCGTCTAAGATGGGTGTTCTTATTCCCATTTTACAGATGAGTACACTGTAGCTCAGACTGGCTGAAGCAACCTGTTGCTAGCTGAAGGACAACCCTGCAGTCCTAAGAGGATTTGGCTCAGGCTCAGCTACTGCTTCCTACAATGTCCTGAACAATGTCTTTACTCTGTGCACATGGTTCCTTTTAGCTCCAACCTTCCGCAGTCACACAAGAAGTCTGAGGTAGCACAGCTTCAGAGATCCAGAACCTACTCTTTCCCAGACAAGGATTACTCTAGGGCTTGTAGGAGTCTAAGCCCATGTTAGTAGACGCCTGGTCTCCATCACTCCCACAGAGGACCCTGACCTCAACTATTCCTGGGAGAACTTTATCCCCACTTCCATATGAGTCTTCATAGGCTTCATCCACCACTCTGCAGCATCCTATGGCCCCTGACCAGACTCCTAGAGGGGAAAGTGGACACTGTCCTGCTGAGTGTGGATCAAGAGTGGAGCATGGGGAGGCAGATGCTGCCAGGTTGTGCATGGATCAAGAGGCTAAAAGGTGATGAGGATGTTCAATGGTTTTTGCATGTCTGAACCTGCGTGTCTAGTCCCCCCCCCCAGACCATCTGTGTTCTGCCTGCCTCTGACCTGAGCTGCAGACTGAGACAAAATACCTCCTTCACCTACCCACTATCACCCCCTTATGCCTTTGCATAATCCCCAGGGACACTGCCTGGCTAGCTCCCTAAAGCATCTATGAGGTCCATCCACCCAGCCCAGAATTTCCCTATTGTCACCATCACATCTAGGACACAGATGAAGAGTCAGAAATCTCAGACTCCATAGAAGAAACCACACACTCAAGGGTCAGCATGATCAGAAAGAGCAGCTAACTCATGCAAAGTAATTTGGACTGTAGCCTAAGTAAGTGGGGAGCCAGTGAAAGTCATTGTATAAAAGAGGGTTATGGCTCATTGGAAACCTCTTTGACTGTGGTGTGGAGCCGGATGGGGGAAGGGTGGGCAACAAGGGCCACAAGAACAAGTCCATTCTCCATTTTTCTCTCATCCCCAAAGTAGCTGAACAGTTTAAAGCAAGATTGCTTGAGGCATAGTAGGTGCTGAATAAACATCTCTTAGCTGATTCTATTTGCTTAAGTCAATATGATGTCACAAATATCCCAGAGGAAAAGCAGGAAGGACACTTGGCCTGAGGATACCTTATTCAAATGCTTAGCACCAGAAATGCTTCAAGTTTTATATGTGGGGTATTCTGCAAATAAATGATGAGGGATCTTCAGGGAAGGTTCAGGTGTAAGCGAGGAATGAACGTTTTTCATGCACACTGAAATACATAACCTGAGGTTGCTCTTATATAATGTGTTTAATAACTCCATGAAGCAAAGTGCTATTTAATCATCCACTTGTGTCTTGTGATGGTCCCAGAGCATTTGGATTACCTGTGCTAGAGAAGGTGGGGTTGAGACGCCTGATCCTTCACTGGTCAGCATTACCAGGCATTGTTGGACCCCCTGCTGCTTCTGGGACACCCTTTAGGCAACATGAGAGGAAAGTCTAATAAGCCAGCACTAAGATACGAGGGTCATGGGAGCTAGCCTGTGTTTCTGGAAGTCAACGCATCTCCCACCTGGCCAGTTGAGATGGAAGAAGTAGTTTTCTGGGGTCCTGAGGGGTGGGAGGCCTAACTGGAGAGGGTCCTGATCTCCACTTACAGAAGGAAATAGGAATGGAACACTGGTGTTTCTGTCCCTGAATGGAATAAGAAATCAGGTGGGGTGATTTTCGTTACCTGTCCTGTGGAGCTGGGGACAGTGCAGTGTTCAGAGAGTGAGACAGTGGGAAATTCACCTGGAAAACCCCAGACCCAGTGTCTGGGAGATGTCTGGCCAAAAAAGACATCATTCTTCTGAGAGAACAACCCTGACCCATGGGGTGCTGCTTTCTCCAAAGGAGCCACCTAGCCACCAATGTCTTCCTGGTC
This sequence comes from Chionomys nivalis, assembly GCF_950005125.1. Classification (NCBI taxonomy): domain Eukaryota; kingdom Metazoa; phylum Chordata; class Mammalia; order Rodentia; family Cricetidae; genus Chionomys; species Chionomys nivalis. The sequence goes on along the minus strand of NW_026646935.1, from coordinate 29,743 downwards.
ATGCAGGATAGGGGGTGAGTCAGGTGTGGTTTGTTGGGAGGAGGGAGGTGTTGTGCTGGTTAATTTGTCAACTTGATACAAAATGGTCTCACTTGGGAAGAGAGAATCTCAAGTGAGGTGTGGCCTCCACCAGATATACCTGTGGACATGTCTGTTGGCTATAGTCATCATGAATGATTGATGTGGGAGGGCCCAGCCCACTGTGGGCTAGTAAGGAAAGATGTGTGTTGTACAGAAGGTATATGGGACAGGTCTGAACTGAACTGGGTGTTCTCCTTTTTTTTTAAAGTTTTCTATGGGTGTTTGGTTTGCATGTATGCCTGTGTACCTGTCGTGAGCTGGTGAGTTTAGCCACTTCAATCACTATGACTTCCTCAGCTCATTGTTCTCTTGTGCCCTTCTCCCCAGAGATCAGTGAGTAACCACGCCAAGTGAAAGAATTGTCTTTACCAGAAATTTCAATATCCAATGCATCAATGGGGTTTACAATCTTAATAGGCATGGGGGACTGATGAAGGGAAAACACAGGCAATTCAATATCACAATTATTAACCCTACTAATCCTAATACTTAAAACCAATTCATAACCTCAATTCAGCTCATCAATTATTCATGAAGCACTTCTTTAAGCTTAATGTAACTTATAAATTAACATTTCCTAATACTAATACCAAACATTAAACATATGTATTAAAATATTGATTTCCCTTAACATTTCATGCTCTAATATTAATACCATTGTTTCAATAACTTTTAACAACTCACACTCTAAACACATGTTACAAAGTGCCCTACTTAAATAATCCTGCTAACACACACACACACACACACACACACACACACACACACACACACACTATATGACCTGATCTGTTCTGTAAAGGGATGAAAGGGACTGTTAGGTTTCTTCCATCTGGAAGTCCAACTGCACTGTGTGCTTGATCATGAAGCTTGCTTGACAGCGTAGTCTGTGTGGTCTGGTGATAGTATCTTATCTTGGGATGCAGGACGTTTGGAGGATTCTGCTCTTGGGAGGCAGGCATTCGATGTTCTGCTCTCTGGCTGGTACTGGGTGCTGGATCATGAAGTTAGTCTGTATTCTGGTACCAGTCTTACCTCGGGATGCAGGCCTTTGGAAGATTCTGCTCTTGGGTGGCAGAGTCCTGGAAGACAAGGCTTTTGGAGGATCCCTATGAGGCTCAGCAATTTGCCAGAGCCATCGTGATGGTGAGATGACTGTCTTACTTTTGCTTCTCTTTTATATACATTAGCAACTGCTTGTTTACTTGCCTTCCAATAGCCCGATATCCTAGGCTATTGATATCGACTGGGCACTGAGGGGAGAGGTCCCTCTCATGTCCATGTTTCTGGTAAACATGTTTCCTCCAAGTCTGTATCAGCTGGGCACAGAAGGGTGAGGCCCATCTTGTGTCTTACTGGAAAATACATTTACCTCAAAATGGCAAGGGTGTTTTTCATACATGTTTTACTTAACATTGCCTCTTAGTAATTTTCCACACCACACACAAGAAGAAATATTTTTATACTACACCAAGTTGCACTCATTCTTATTCTATAAATTTCCTGCTCTATCTACACTACAGATTTCTCTGTATTTATTCATCCAGAGGGATCTGTTTCTATGCTCATTACTGTACCACAGGTGTTCCTGGTACCCACGGTGGCCCAAAATGTCAGAGTTCTGAGACAGGAGCTATAGAAGGTTTTGAACTGTCATGTGGGTGCTGGAAATCAAACCTGGATCCTGTGAAAGAGCTGCCAATGAATGCCCTTAACTGTGGAAATATCCACCCCTAACACACACCGGGTGAGTTCTTGACAACTCTTTTACATCCCCTGAGCCTGCCTTACTCTCCTGGTGAGATGAGGATTCAGTAAGGCAAACAGGGCTATCCCTTGCTCCTCAGCAGCTGCCTTCATTTTCCATTGGTTGTTGATTAAACATCATGACAAAAAGAAGCTCAAGGAAAAGCCTTAGTTTACAGCTTATAGCAAGGAGTCCATCATCCCGGCAAGGCAGGAATCTGGAGGCAGGAACTGAGGCAGACATGATGGAGGAACTCTGCTCACTGGCTTGATCCTCATAGCTTGCTCAGGTTGCTTTCTTACGCACCCCAACACTACCTGCCCAGGAGTGTCACCACTCACTATGGGCTGGACCCTCCTGCATCAATCATCTGTCAAGAAGATGCTGTGGTGGAGAAGTTTTCTCAGCTGAGACACCTCTTCCAAGATGGCACCAGCTTGTGTCAAATTAACAAAAAGCTAAACAGCATTACAGATATCTGAGAGACTGTGACCTCTCATGTCGTGGGAAGCCCTTTATTTTTGTCCCAGCCTCTTTTTATTTTGAGACAGGTTGTCATTAAATTACTCATGTGGCCTTGGAACTTGTGAGCTTCCTCCCTTAGTCTCCCAAGTAGGTGGGGTTATAGGAATATGCCTCTAGGGCCAGCTCACCCCTTTCTTGCACCAGGACTACTCTGAGCTCCCTGCCCCCCAGTGAGTCCCAGTACCTCAGGCAGGTGTGTGAAAAGCCAGACATATTGCGGTCCTCCTCTGGCCACAGCGACCCGGACAGGAATGAGCACCTGCCTCAGGCCAGTCTTCTATTGTAAGACTGAACTGTAGAAAAGGGAAACTGCTTTTGGCAGATGCTAGAGAAGGAACAGATGAGCCTGCTGACTGGCAGCTGCCCACAGAGACTTGTTTCTTGGTGCCTCATTCTGCAGGTCAGTGTGAAAAGTAAGACTGAAAGCCCTATGCATCTCAGCCATGGCAGTGATGCTGAGAGTCTGTGCCTTCCAGATGGCAAGCCTGATGTGTTGCATGAGCTCACCAGGGGATCCCTTTGAGTCCTGGAGCAGGAAGCAGAGATGAGGTCCCAGGGAGGAAGGACCCAGAGGGCATGAGACAGCACCCAAGTCCTGCTGCCGATCTGCTGGAGGCAATTCCTTAGTGGAGGTCCCCTCTTCTGGTGTATGCCTGGGTTTGTTTCAGGCTGCTAACTCTAACTGGCCCAGGATAAAGTGCCTGTTTTAGCTTCCTCTTTTCTTTTTTCTTTTATTGAAAAAAAAATTTTCCGCCTCCTCCCCGCCTCACAATTCCCTCCCCCTCCTCCCGCCCCTCTCCTCCTCCCCCCACTCCTCTTCTCCTCCCTCTCCAGTCTGAAGAGCAGTCAGGGTTCCCTGCCCTGTGGAAAGTCCAAGGTCCTCCCCCCTCCATCCAGGTCTAGGAAGGTGAACATCCAAACTGTCTAGGCTCCCACAAAGCCAGAACATGAAGTAGGATCAAAACTCCGTGCCATTGTCCTTGGCCTCTCCTCAGCTCTCATTGTCCGCCATGGTCAGAGAGTCCGGTTTTATCCCATGTTTTTCAGTCACAGTCCAGCTGGCCTTGGTGAGCTCCCAATAGATCAGCCCCACTGTCTCAATGGGTGGGTGCACCCCTCGTGGTCATGCCTTCCTTGTTCATGTTCTCTCTCCTTCTGCTCCTCGTTAGGACCTTGGGAGCTCAGTCTGGTGCTCCAGTGTGGGTCTCTGTCTCTATCTCCATCCATCGCTAGATGAAGGTTCTATGGTGATATGTAAGATATTCATCAGTATGGCTATAGGATAGGGTCATTTCAGGTTCCCTATGCTCAGGTGCCCAAGGAACTAACTGGGGACATTGCCCTGGGCACCTGGTAGCCACTCCAGGTTCAAGTCTCTTGCCAACCCTTAGGTGGCTCCCTTAACTAAGATATGTGCTTCCCTGCTCCCCTATCCAACCTTCCTTTATCCCCAATCATCCCATTTCCCCAAGTTCCCCCCATACTCTCCTTCACACTTTTCTCTCCCAATCTCCCCTTACCCCCATCCCACCCCACCCCCAAGATTCCAATTTTTTGCCCGGCAATCTTGTCTACTTCCCATAGCCAGGTGGATAACTATATGTTTTTCCTTGGGTTCACCCTCTTATTTAGCTTCTTTAGGATCACAAATTATAGGCTCAGTGGCCCCTATCCATGGCTAGAAACCAATTATGAGTGAATACATCCCATGATCTTCTTTTTGGGTCTGGGTTACCTCACTCAGGATAGTATTTTCTATTTCCATCCATTTTTAGCTTCCTCTTTTCATTATGCTTGTAACTACAGTAGTTGTGATCGTTTTGCTCTCAAATTACAGAAACCTGATCACAGGGTTTACACAGGATCTATTTATGTTACTTAATAAGTCCTTTTATTGTTAGTTCAGCTGTCAGAACCCTCCGAGATGCACCTTACTTTCTGTTTCCTCTCTGCTGTTCTTAGTGCATTAGCTTTTATGTGCACAGGTATCTTCTCTCCATTACAGAAAAGCTGCTGCTGCTGCTCCAGATATCACTCAAACACACTAGAGAGAAAGAAGGAAATGTAAGCTGTGTGCTGGAGAGACGGCTCCGTGGTTAAGAGCACTGGCTGCTCTTGGAGAGGACCTGGGTTCAATTCCTAGCACCCACATGGTAGGTGGACTCTCCAGATCCATGGGATCTGATTCCCTCTTCTGACCTCCAAGGACACCAGGAACATGCTGTGCACAGACACATGGACAGAACACTCATACACACAAAATAAAACAAATCCTTTTTCTTTCTTTCTTTCTTTCTTTCTTTCTTTCTTTCTTTCTTTTTTCTTTCTTTTGATTTTTTTATTTTTTTTGGCCTTCAAGACAGGATTTCTCTGTGTAGCTTTGGAACCTGGCCTGGAACTCACTTTGTAAACTAGACTGGCCTCGAACTCACAGAAATTCACTTGCTTCTGCCTCCCAAGTGCTGGAATTAAAGGTGTTCACCCAGCAATAAAATAAATCTTCAAAACTTTTTCTTTAAAAGTGTAAGCTTTTCAGACTTCCTCCTGTCAACCCCACTTCAATCTTGTTTAAGTTGAATGGTCTCACATAGCTACATGGGAATCATGTATGAAATAGGGAATGGACACCATTGACTCAGGCCACAGGCCCTCACCCCTGACTGTGTCTTCTAGAAATACTTTTAGTGTACTGACTGTACATGGTATTAACTGAGTCTGGCAGTTCTTAGTCAAGGGTGATTTGGAAAATTGGATTGGTTTTCAAAATCTGTGTGGTCGTGTGTATGTATGTATATGTGTATGTGTATGTATATGTATATGTGTTTGTGTCTGTACATGTGTACATTTGAGTATATGTATACATGTGTTTGTGTGTGTTTAGGGGGAGGAGGAAAAGAGGAGGAACGTGTTTTCCAGAGAACATGTGTGACAGTCAGAAGGCTACCTTGATGGTTGACTCTTATCTTCCAGTGGCTGGAGACTAGGCCTCTCTCTTACTTTTCCCCTGAGTGAGCCAGGTTAGCTGACCAGTGAGTGAGCTTTAGGGTTTCTATATCTTCACCTCCCATTATTTCCTGTAGGAGTGATTGGGTTACACATGTGTGCTGCCATGCTTGGATTCCAAACTCAGCTCTTCATGCTTGTGTGCTAAATTTGATTTACCCAATGAACCATCTCCTCAACCCCTGGGCACATTAAAATTTAAAAATAAAAAAAAAATTTTAATAAAATGTACTTGCTTAGTGTGGAGGGGAGAAAGTTTGATTATTTCTTTCTCTCCCCTCCCCCCTTTTTTGAAGCAAGGTTATGTGAATCCAAAACTAGCCTCAAGTTCACTTGTAGCTGAGGACAGCCTTGAAATTCTGGTCCTTCTGCCTCTACTCCTACTAGGATTATAAACACAAACCACCATGCCCTGTTTAATGTGAGTTCTAGACCTAATTATAGATTCTAAAGGTTGAAACGTAACCAATATTCACTGTAGGGTTTAGAATATTTTTAAATTACCTTTTTATTTACATTTTTTCCCTGGAGTTTCAAATCACACCCCCACTTCACCACTTGCCTTGGACCATTTTATTCATACAGCCCCTTTGCTATACGGTATGAAACGCTCAGAAAAGAAGTCAGAGGAACTAAACTAGACAAAGGTCCTGGGGAACTGGGAGGCTGTTCCTTTCAATTAGATGGGGGGGGGGTACTGAAGGAATCTAGCTGATTCAGATTAGGAATATAAAGTAAATTTCTAAGACTACCTGTCAATCTATACTCTTGCTAAATCAACTAGTCAATCAGTATAGTCAAGGTTGTTCAATGTTTGTGTCAGTTTGTGAATAGTCTTAATGGAAGCTTCTATTCCTGCCCCTGACTTCCATATTCCTGGAGCAACCAACTTCTAATTTAAAAAGAAGCAAAGGCCTTCTTTTCACTTGCCAAACACATGGTGATTCAAACACTTTGCATTGACAGTGGTAGCCTGGACATGATGTCACATGTCCAGTCAGTGATCCTCTTCCTATCTCTTCCAGTCTGTGCTTTTAAACGTGTTTAATGACCATGGGTATTTGTCATTATTGGCTGCCCAACAGCAGATCATGAAGGGCTTGGGTGGAAAGAAGGGGTAAAATGGTGTCTCATTTCAGAGCCCAGGTTGACCTCAAACTGCCAATCCTCCTGCCTCTGTCACTCCACCCATCTTAAAAACTGTTACATTGCCGGGCGGTGGTGGCACACGCCTTTAATCCCAGCACTCAGAGAGGCAGAGGCAGGTGGATCTCTGTGAGTTCGAAACCAGTCTGGGCTACAAGAGCTAGTTCCAGGACAGGCTCCAAAGCCACAGAGAAACCCTGTCTCGAAAAACCAAAAAAATAAAAAATAAAAAAAAATAAACAAAACTGTTAGGTGGATTATACTCAAGCTTCCTGGGTCTGGAAAGGAAACCCTTGACAACATGGACACGTGGATACAGCATGGTGGGAACACATGATGACCTCTGACACAGAACATCTGTCCCCATTCTAACTCCACACCTGAATCCCTCTGAACTCTGTGGAGGTGTAAGGGACTGTGGTGTGCTTCTCAGAGCTGACAGAGCACAGCAGACAGAGGACCTGGCCCACCAATCAGCCCTGCTGGAAAAAAGATCACATTCCCACAGATTCAGAGATTTCCCTTTCAGAATGTAGAACTTCTCCTGTCACCTCTGCCCAGGGCCATGCTGATTGCACTGCTCAGGCTTTAGGGTCTGTGATGCCAGCTCAAGCACTGATTGGTGAACTTTTAACTGAGGCAGAGTTTAGTGAAAGAGTTCCGACAAATGTATGCACTTGGACAGTTACCATTTTAGTTGGTTAATTTTCTCTTTGGGAAGGAGGAGTAAATTTTGATTTGGGATAATGCCCACATATTCCTGAATTTTCCCCCTTTTGATTTTTATGAAAACTTTTTGTGGTAAAATGTGTATTACAGAAAATATGCCATTGCTGACATCTAGCACTTTCTCAAGCAACCGCTGTCTAGCTCAGCATTCTCATCAGCCCAAAAGCAAGCCACACACTTAAGTAGCCAGTTCCCAATCCCTTGACTTTTTGTCTATTTAGCTTTTCCTATTGACAGCATTTTGCATCAATAGAGGATACAATACTGTCCCTTTGTGCATAGCCTTCATTTTCCACCCAGCACAATGATTTCAAGGTGGCATGTACCAGAAATTCACTTCTTTATATGGCTAGGTAACATTCTAGTAGATGAATGGATATGCCTCAATTTATTTATCCATATTCATTCATTGATAGGCATTTGAGTTGTTTCTACCTCTTAGTTTTGGGAAAGTTCACATATGAATTTCATGTGGCCATTTATTTTCAATTCTGAAAAGGATATTATTTCATTTAAGCAACTCCAGTGCAGTGGGTTATTGAGGTAACTGGCACTTAGGCCTTCTGGTCCATTCCCGTCACTGGTGAAACTGTCAAGGAAAAACTGTCAGCAGTGCTGATGTCATGCTGGGCAAGAACTCTGCCACCGAGTTGACAACTTTGATGGTGCTTGGAAAGAGGACATACATACAAATGGAAAGCAGGAAGGAGGGGCCACTGCCTTTCCAGTTGATAGAATCACACACTTTGCTAACATTGCATTTAAAAGGCTTTAATTCTGTGTAGATGTCCGGAGCCCTGGCCACTTGAAGCAAAGCAGCTTTTAGTGCCTGGTTACCTTCCAGACTGGAATGTACGACAGTTATAAAGTGACAGCTGTCCACTGAGCAGTCTGGTGACAGCTGATCCCACACTGACTGCAGTGGGCAGACTGTAGAGGGACAGAAGGAGCTAGAGGGGAAGTCTGGCCTCACCAGTGGAAGTGCTGCCTACGGGATATGTGTCTGGTAGTTAGGAGTCCCACTACCTCTCTGTCCTCAGACCTTGCAAAACAATCCCTTCCCCAAGCTTCAGGAGACAAAGAATTCAAGAGCTCCAAGAAGGAGCAATACTGGCTCTCCATTCACTCTGAGAATTCCATTTGCTCAGAACACAGCTACAGACAGATAAGATTTGGGATATGCACATGGGGGCTAGCAGCATCCTAGCTCAGCAGGTGTGTGTTGTGAGTCTTACTCTATGCAACTACCCAGCTCCCAGATCATGATACAGGGCCTTATTAATTATGAAAGTTTTGCTGATAGCTTAGGTTTGTTTCTAACTAGCCCTTATAACTTAAATAACCCATTTCTTTTAATCTACTTCTTTTATGTGACTTGGTTACCTTTACTTTGTAATGCCTATACTACTTTGTAATACGGCCCTGGCATTGGCTCCTCGCTACTCTATCCTTCTTCTTCCCAGCATCCTCTGTGCCTGGAAATCCTACCTAGATATTGGCCATTCAACTTTTTATTAAACCAATCTGAGTGACACATCTTCACAGTGTACAAAATGATTATTCCACAGCAGGTGTGTTGGCCAGCTGGGTCTGTACAAGTGACCCCCTCCATTCCTATGGCTTTGGGTCTCCACAAACAGTTTCTTTTCCTATTGCTCAATTCAGGAGAGAGTCAATCCCATACAATAGGCCACTGGAAAGTTTCCTCAACTATAAGACATCATTACTGAAAGGCTCTACTGTTTAGGGTAAAGAGACAATTGATTAGCCTGTCTCCAGTACTCAGGAAGAGATGACATACCATCAGTATGTCTGCTGACAAAGTGGGCCAGGCACAGCCCTACTACAGATTTAGTAACCTCCTGGGCAGGGCTTGATGGAGCTCAGTGGTAAAGCCATTGCCTGGCATGTCCAAGACCCTGGATTTTATCTCAGCACAGCAAATACACAATAATAACAATTAACTTCCTGGGCACCCTGAGGTTTTTCTAGATAACCATAAATGGGAAAGATATGAGAAGGAACAATGTCCCCAAATGCTCATGTGTCTTGGACCAACTTGAATGGAAGCTTGCCTCTGTATCCCAGCTACTTTGAGTACACATGGCTGTAGCTCAATTGGGGGACATCCCAACTATGGAATCCCTAGGTTGTAATCATTACATAAGTGAGATCACACAATCATTCATTCATGCACTGATGAGGAATAATTTATGGGCCATTCACTATGTTTTTTCACCTCTTTATACCTCAGCTTGCTAGTCCATGAAATGATAATGTGACCGTGAGAGAGTCATCATGAATTTTAATGAATTGCTGTTGTCAAGTATTTACAAAAGTACAAAGTCAGCCTGAGGAGATAGTTCAGAGGGCGAAGGTGCTTGTTTTCCAAGCCTGGAAACCTGAGTTTGAGCCCTGGGACCCAAATATAGGTGGAAGGAGTGAGAAAGTTGTCCCTTTGACTTTCATATGCACATGTTGGTACGTGGGCATACCACACACACACACACACACACACATACACAAAGAATAAATGAGTATTTGGGGTGTTGGTTCCTTTTTTAAAGTGAGGAGAGGAGGGAAAGAAGGAGGAGGCACAGGGCTGCATCAGCACTGACTCATGGTTTGGAAAAGGTTAAATGAGAAAAGAAACTGCTGAGGATGAGATCCAGAGCTTCCCTCTGGAGTGGAAGGCTTACATTCTGAAGTGTCTATTAAACATCAAAGTCGAGGCTGTAGATCAGGAACTCTCATACACATGCCTGGAAGTTGAGGGTTGGTCTCTATTGGATATAGAATCTATGGACGAGTAGCATTTAAGGCCAGTTGCTTTTTAAAGTCGTAAGATTGTGATTTCCAGTGGAGAGGGCATACAGAGAAGATCTATTCAAAGAGCAAGCCCTGGATGGCCTGAGGCTTAGGTGTTACAGATCTCAAAGACAGAAGAGCAAAGGAGTCTGAACAAGGACAATAGAAAGGGATAAACCCTGTAGAGCCAATGTCCTGGAAGTTCAGGACAGAAGAACTTTGCAAAAGTCAAGGAATGGAGTCAGTCACAGGATGTGGAGACTGGAGACTTAGGAGTTCAAGATCAGTTTCCATGTTATAATAAACTCAAGGTCAGCCTGGATTATATGCAATGATGTTTGAAAAAAAAATGAAAGAAATAGGAAAAGGAGAGAGAGGGAGTGTGGGTTATGATGTTTGGTCCTATCCTAGGTGTCTGTGAAATACTGAGTAGTAATAATAGTGATCTTAGTAAGACCACTGGTTCTGTGGGGATGGTGGAAACCAGTGATATACTGCAGTGTGCTTAATAGAGAAAGGGAAACTGGTCAGGGTAGCACATGCCTTTAATCTCAGCACTCCTGAGGCAGAGGCAGGTGTGTCTCTATTGGTTCGAGGCCAGCCAGTCTATGAAGTGAGTTTCAGGACAGCCAGGTCTACACAGAGAAACCCTGTCTTGAAAAACAAAACAGAAAGCAGGGAGAAAGAGAGGGAGGGAAGGAGTCCTGAATTGGAGGCTGCAGTTCTGAGAACTTTTTTGAAGATATGAATGTAAAGGAGCTCAAAGAACTCGAGATTCTCCTGCTCCTGTGTCCCAAGTGCTGGGATCACAGGTGTGCATCTCTTCCTCTGAAAAGTATTTTCACCTAGTGAGTAAAGTGGGGAAGCTAATTCAAGTGGGTGAGCATACAAGCCACTAGTGTTCATTGCTGATGTTATAGAATCACTGATGAGTTCTGCCCATGATACATATCCATGTAATTGCTATGGCATACATTGTTCTATACCATACTTGGAAAAAGCAATATATGTGTTGGACAGATCTCTCAGCAGCTAAATGCACTGGCTGCTCTTCCAGAGAACCTGGGTTAAACTCTAGAGCCCACATAGTGGCTCACAACTCTTAGAAATTCTACTTCCTGAGGACCTGATACCCTCTTCTGACTTCCTTAGGCATCAAGCACACACATGGTGCACAGGCAAATACACAGGCAAAACATCCACACATAAAAATTCACTTAAAAAATAACTAAAAAGCACTGACAGTGTCATCATTATTGTCTAAGCAGGTGGTGCATGGTCAGAGTTGTATATATGCAGATAGCACACACATACCAGCTGCTCACTCAGTTCAAAACTCTTACGTAAAGAATGGAGACAGTGTGCTTTACTGGAGCCCATGACTATCACCAAAGTGAAATGGAACAGTGTTCTGGGGTCACTCTATGAAATAAATAAACACATCATTATCAAAGTTGTGACCTGTTATGGTATGGATGTAGAGTAGCCTCCTAAGGGCTCCTGTGCTTACTCTCTGTCTGGTGGCACCACTGAGAGGTGATTGAAGTGTGTTTGTGCTGACCTTCTCCATGGATGACCCATTGGTGACATCACAGCAACTGGGCTGTTAGGACATGGGTCCTAGTCAGAGGAAGTGGGTCTTAGGCTGTTCCTGTAAGGGAATTATCTTCCGCATCACTCCTCCATTTTCCTAGCAGTGAAGGGGCCTGGTGGTCAGCACTGTGCCTTTCTGTGCTGTATGTAGACTGCTTCAGACACTTTCATGGGGGACATGTTTATGGTTCCTGATGATCTGGGAAGAAACAAACAGACCTCGCCAAGAAGAATTTCTTCTAAAGGAGGGCTTTTTTTTTTTTTTTTTTTTTGGTTTTCTGCTGGGCTATTTTATTTCTTTTTTTTTATTTTTTAACAGTTTTATTTTTTTAATTTATTTATTTACTTATTTATTATTGGTTTTTCGAGACACAGTTTCTCTGTATAACAGCTCTAGATGACCTTGAACTCACTTTGTAGACCAGACTAGACTTGAACTCCCAGAGATCCACTTATCTCTGGGTACTGGTTTTCAGGCATGCTCCACCATCCCCGACCTTGGGGTTCTTTAAAGTGACTAAGAATGCAACATTTTCACCTTCCCTGGAGGCATATACAAGTAGTTGCTAGACACAGTGGCAAAGTACTTACAGGTTCTTATCCTAATTTTTTTTTTTGGATCAAAATTTTATTTATTTTTTTTTATTCTTTTTTACTTAAAATTTCCAACTGCTCCCCGTTTCCCATTTCCCTCCCCCTCCTCCCACATATTGCCCCCTCCCCCCGCTCCCCTCCCCCTATCCCCACTCCACTTCTCCTCCCCCTAGTCCACTCCCCCTCCCTCTCGATACTGAAGAGCAGTCCAAATTCCCTGCTCTACAGGAAGACCAAGGTCCTCCCACTTCTATCTAGGTCCAGGAAGGTGAACATCCAAACAGGCTACGCGCCCACAAAGCCAGTTCATGTATTAGGATCGAAACCTAGTGCCATTGTCCTTGGCTTCTCATCAGCCTTCATTGTCAGCCTTGTTCAGAGAGTCCAGTTTCAACCCATGCTTATTCAGTCCCAGTCCAGCTGGCCTTGGAGAGCTCCCAATAGATCAGTTCCACTGTCACAGTGGGTGGGTGCACGCCTCGTGGTCCTGATTTCCTTGCTCATGTTCTCCTAAAGGAGGGCTTTTTAAAGGTATTTCCATGTATTCCCTTGTATGTGAAAGGTTTTTTTTTTTTTAATTTTAACCAATTGTTGTGCTTTGCAACAAATGCTGTCCTTGAAAACTAGAAATGGCACTTGAAATTTTTCTAAGCCTTAATTAGACTTTGCGATATGTGACTGATGTAGAAGCCAGTCAAGCAAGCACCACAGGGCTACTCTTTAGTGTGATGTTTTTCAGTGTTTTTTTTGCCTGCCTGCCTGCCTGCCTTAGACTGTTTCCTCTGAGTCAGCAGGCTAAGCTCAAACTCTGACCCTCTGCCTCTGCATCATGTGCCAGGGTCTAGGCCTGCCCTGTGCGGGGATCCTTTTCATTTTACTCTAAGAGCACGCAGACATTCATGAGGATCTCAGAAGAAGCAGGTTTTCAAGCTGGTGATAACAGTCACTACTAGTTCTTTGTGTGGGATGGGATTTTTTCCCATGCACTTTCTGCAGCCATTTGTTCTGAGTGTCCAATGCTGATGTGAACTTGTGTCCTGCTCAGAAACCACTGTGGGGGTGGGGGTGAGGGCTGACAGCTACTGTTTACCATCACTGCATGGGAAAGCCTGCTTGCTTTTCTGTTTGACATTGATAAGTAGAAGTTATTTCTACATTAAGAATTCTCAGGTGACTTTGTTAACCACAGACTCCTTCATGCTAACCTAGAGGCAGACCTTATTTGTTTTAAAACCAAAATGTGCTATATTTCTGTGGATCTCCAGGCATGTTTGCATGGGGTTGGTCTAAGTACCAAAAGGAGAAGACACTTTCTGTCCCATCTTTCAAGGCTGCAAGCTGGTCATTTGTAGCCTGAGCCTTTGGGATCATCAGTTTGAACTTGATGGAGCACTGTGGTGGGTTGATTTTCACCCAGGCATCTCCTTCAGTGGAGACCAACACACTTGGAGTGTCCTGGCCTTGTTGTCATTTCTCTGGGAGCCTTTGGGTTTTTTGAATTTTTATTGAACTCTACATTTTTCTATGCTACCCTCCCTGCCTCTTCCCTCCTGTTCAGCCCTTCCCCATTGTTCCCATGCTCCCAGTTTCCTCAGGAGATCTTGTCTTATTCTACTTTCCATATACATTAGACTATGTATGTCTCTCTTAGTGCCCTCATTGTCTAAGTTCTCTGGGATTGTGATTTGTAGACTGGTTTTCTCTGCTTTATTTTTAAAATCAACTTATGGGTGTGTACCTGCGATAATTGTCTTTCTGTATCTGGGTTACCTATTCAAAATGATGTTTTCTAGCTCCACCCATTTGCCTGCAAAATTCAAGATGTCATTTTTTTTTTCTGTCGTGTAGTACTCCAACGTGTAAATGTACCACATTTTCATTATCCACTCTTTGGTCGAGGGGCATTTAGGTTGTTTCCAAGTTCTGGCTATGAAAAACAAAGCTGCTATGAACATAGTTGAGCACATGTCCTTGTTGCATGATTGAGCATCCTTTGGATATAGGATATATACCCCAAAGTGGTATTACTGGGACTTGAGGAAGGTTGTTTCCTAGTTTTCTGAGAAATTACCACATTGACATCCAAAGGGACTGTACCAGCTTGCATTCCCACCAGCAACGCAGGAGTGTTCCCTTTTCCTCCGCAACCTCTCCAGCATAAGTTGTCATCAGTTTTTTTGATCTTGGCCATTCTTACAGGTGTTAGATAGATTCTCAGAGTTGTTTTGATTTGCATTTCTCTGATGACTAAGGATGTTAAGCATTTCCTTAAGTATCTTTCAGCCAATTTAGATTCCTCTGTTGAGAGTTCTCTGTTTATGTCTGTACTCCATTTTTTATTGAATTATGTTTTCTTTTGGTGACCAATTTCTTTAGTTCTTTGTATATTTTGGAGATCAAATCTCTGTCTGATGTGGGGTTAGTGAAGATCTTTTCCCATTCTGTGGGCTGTCGTTTTTTCTTGTTGACCGTGTCATTTGCTTTACAGAAGCTTTTCAGTTTCAGGAGGTCCCATTTATTAATTGTTTCTCTCAGTGTCAGTGCTGCTTAAGTTATATTTAGGAAGTGATTCCCTGTGCCAATGCATTCAAGTGTACTTCCCACTTTCTATTCTATAAGGTTCAGTGTGTCTGGCTTTATGTTGAGGTCTTTGATCCATTTAACTTGAGTTTTGTGCATGGTGATAGATATGGGTCTATTTGCATTCTACATGTTGATATCCATTATGTCAGCACCATTTGTTAAATATATTTTCTTTTTCCATTTTATATTTTTTGCTTTTTCATCAAAAATCAGGTGCTTGAAGGTGGGTGTATTAATATCCATGTCTTCAATTCAGTTCCATTGGCCCTCCTGTCTGTTCTTAGGCTAACACCAGGCTGTTTTCTGTACTGTAGCTCTGTAGTAGAGTTTGAAGTCAGGGATTGTGATGCTTCCAAAAGTTCTTTTATTGTACAGGATTGTTTTGGCTATCCTTGGTTTTTTGCTTTTCCATATGAAGTTGATTATCATTATTTTGAGGTTTGTAAAGAATTTTTCTGGGATTTTGATGGGCACTGCATTAAATTTGTAGATTGTTTTTGGTAAGATTGCCATTTTAGTATGTTAATTCTGCCTACCAATGAGCATGGGAGATCTTTCAACTTTCTGGTGTCTTCTTAAAATTCTTTCTTTTTTTCTTTATTTTTTATTTCTTTATAAATAATACCATTCAAAATTTCCACTTCCTCCCCTCCTCCCATTTCCCTCCTGCTCCACCAGTCATTCCTTCCCCGTCCAGTCCTAAGAGAGGGCAGGGTACCCTGCCTATAGGAAGTCCAAGGCCCTCTGTTTTCCCTCCAGGCTTAGGAAGGTATGCATCCAAATAGACTAAGATCTCAAAAAGCCAGTACATTCAGTAGAGACAAATCCCAGTGCCATTATCATTGGCTTCTCAATCTGCCCCAATTGTCATCCACATTCAGAGCATCCAGTTTGATCCCATGCTTGTTCAGTCCCAGTCCAGCTGGCTTTGGTGAGCTCCCATTAGATCAGGAACACTGTCTTAGTGAGTGGACCAACACCTCGCAGTCCTGATTTCCTTGTTTATATTTTCCCTCTTTCTGCTCTTCAACTGGACCTTGGGAGCTCAGTCTAGTGCTCCGATGTGGGTCTCTGTCTCCATCTCCATCTGTCTCTGGATGAAGGTTCTATGGTGATATTCAAGATAATCATCAGTCTGACTACAAGACAAGGCCATTTCAGGCATCCTCTCATCCACTGCAGGGTCCTAGCTGGGGACATCCCCATGGACACCTGGGAACCCCTCTAGAGCTAAGCCTCTTGCCAACTCCAAAATGGCTCCCTTAATTAAGATATATTTTCCCCTGCTCCCATATCAGTCCGTACTCCATCTCAGCCATCCCATTCCTCCAAGCTCTCCCCAACCCTCCCCTTCTCCCTTCTCTCTCCCCATCTCCCCTTCCCCCCACCCCACCCCCACCCCCATGCTCCCAACCTGGAGATCTTGTCTGCTTCCTATTTCTAGGAGAATGTATTTATGTTTTTCTTTGGGTTAACCTCATTACTTAGCTTCTCTAGGATCACGAACTATAGGCTCAGTGTCCTTTGTTTATGGCTAGAATTCACTAATGAGTGAGTACATACCATATTCATATTTTTGGGTTTGAGTTATCTCACTCATGATAGTATTTTTTATTTCCATCCATTTGCATGCAAAATTCAAGATGTTATTGTTTTTTACTGCTGAGTAGTAATCTAATGTGTAGATATGTCAAACTTTCTTTATCCATTCTTCCATTGAGGGGCATCTAAGTTGTTTCCAGGTTCTGGCTATTACAAATAATGCTGCTATGAACATGTTTTAACAAATGCTTTTGTAGTATGATAGGGCATTTCTTGGATATATTCCCAAGAGTGGTATTGCTGGATCCTGAGGTAGGTTGACTCCCAATTTTCTGAGAAACTGCCACACTGATTTCCAAAGTGGTTGCACAAGTTTGCATTCCCACCAGAAATGGATGAGTGTTCACCTTGTTGCTCTACATCCTTTCCAGCATAAGCTACCATTAGTGTTTTTTATCTTAGCCATTCTGGCAGGAGATGGTATATCAAAGTTGTTTTGATTTGCATTTCCCTGATAGCTAAGGAAGTTGAACATGTCCTTAAGTATCTTTTGGCCATTTGAAATTCTTTTGTTGAGAATTTTCTGTTTACTTCAGTACATCACTATTTAATTGGGTTATTTAGAATTTTAATGTCTACTTTCTTGAGTTCTTTATATATTTTGGAGATCAGAACATTGTCTGATGTGGGGTTGGTGAAGATCTACCATTCAGATGCCTTTTTGTCTTAATGACTGTGTCTTTTGCTTTATGGAATTTTCTCAGTTTCAGGAGGTCCCATTATTCATTGTTACCCATATTGTCTGTGCTACTGGGTTTATATTTAGGAAGTGGTCTCCTGTGCCCATGTATTTTAGGCTACATCTCACTTTCTCTTCTATCATGTTCAGTGTGGTCAGAGTTATATTAAGGTCTTTAATCCATTTGGACTTGAGTCTTGTGCATGGTGATATATATGGATCTATCTTCATTCTTCTATAAGGTGACATCCAGGTATGCAGCACCATTTATTAAAGATGCTTACTTTCTTCCACTGTATAATTTTAGCTCCTTTATCAAAAATCTGGTGTTCATAGGTTTGTGGATTAATATCCAGGTCTTCAATTCGATTCCATTGGTCAACATCTCTGATTTTATGCCAATACCAAGCTGTTTTCATTACTGTAGTTCTGTAATAGAGTTTGATGTCATTGACGGTAATGCCTCTCGCAGTTCCTCAATTGTATAGGATTGTTTTGGCTATCCTGGGTGTTTTGTTTTTCCAAATAAAGTTGATTATTATTCTTTCAAGATCTGTGAAGAATTTTGTTGGGATTTTGATGGGGATTTCATTGAATCTATAGATTGCCTCTGGTAGAATTGCCATTCTTACTATGTTGATCCTTCCTATCCAAGAGCATGGGAGATCCTTCTATTTTTATGGTACCCTCTTCAATTTCTTTCTTCAAAGCCTTAAAGTTATTGTCAAATATATCTTTCACTTCCTTGGTTACTGTTACCCCAAGATACTTTATGCTATTTGTGGCTATCGTGAAAGGTGATGTTTCTCTGATTCCCTCTCTGCTTCTTTATCTCTTGTGTATAGGAGGGCTACTGATTTTTTTGACTTGATCTTGTACCCTGCCACATCACTGAACATATTTATCAGCTGTAGGAGTTCTTTGGTAGAGTTTTGGGGGTTACTTATGTACACTATCATATCTTCTGCAAATAACAAAAGTTTGGCTTCTTCCTTTCCAATTTGAATCCCCTTGATCTCCTTATGTTGCCTTATTGCTATTGCTAGAACTTCAAGCACTATATTGAAGAGATATGGAGAGAATAGACAGCCTTGTCTTGTTCCTGATTTTAGTGGAATCGTTTGAGTTTCTCTCCATTTAGTTTGATGTTAGCTATTGGCTTGCTGTATATTGCTTTTATTATATTTAGGTATGATCCTTGTATCCCTAATCTCTCCAAGACCTTTATCATAAAGGGGGTGTTAAATATTGTCAAATGTTTTTCCAGCACCTAATGAAATGATCATGTGGTTTTTTTCTTTCGGTTTATTTATATAATGTATTACATTGATAAATTTTCATTATGTTGAACCTGGGATGAAGTCTACTTGATCATAATGGACAATTTTATTGATGTGTTCTTGGATTCAGTTTGCCAGTATTTTATTGAGAATTTTTGCATAGATGTTCATGAGTGAGATTGTTCTGTAATTCTCTTTCTTGGTTGAGTCTTTGTGTGGTTTTGGTATCAGGGTAACTGTAACTTCATAAAAAGAGTTTGGCAGTGACTCTTCTGTTTCTATTATGTGAAACACATTAAGGAGTATAAGTATTATCATCTGGTCCTGGGCTTTTTTTTTGTTGGGAGGTTTTTGATGACAGCTTCCATTTCCTTGCGACTTATAGGTCTATTTAAATTGTTCGCCTGGTCTTGATTTAATTTTGGTGTGTGGTATTTATCTAAAAATTGTCCATTTCTTTTAACGACGGCAGAAGTCGTGTTATAGGTCCAGGCCCCACCAGCCACTGTTTTCATGCAGGAACCACAGTGCCAGATGCCGATGGCTCTTCTCTTAATCTTGTTCTTGCCACAGAAGGAGCACGTGTACTTGGTGTGCTGGCTGATTTCAATTTTCTTTGCCATTTTCCGGAGGGAGGCACCATAGCAGGTCCCACATTTCCTGACAATCCGGACCTCTTGGTGCATTTTGCCATGTCGCCTGTACCTAAGCCAAGCACGGAGAGCTGTTTTTAATTTTTGAGAAGGTTCCATGAGATGCTGAGAAGAAAATATATTCTTTTCTGTTTGGATGGAATATTTCAAATATGTCTGTTAAGTCATTTGAGTCATAACATGCTAGTTTTCTTATTTCTCTGTTCATTTTTTGTCTAACTGACCCGTCCAGTTGTGAGAAGGGAGTGTTGAAGTCTCCCACTATTAGTGTGTGGGGTTTAATGTCTGATTTAACCTTTAGAAGTGTTTCTTTTACATATAAGGGTGCCCTTGTATTTGAGGCATAGAGGTTCAGTATTGAGATTTCCTCTTGATGAATCTTTCCTGTGACTAATATGGAATGTCCTTCTTTGTTTCTTTTGATTGATTTTAGCTTGAAGTCTATTTTGTTAGCTATTAGGATAGCTATACCAGCTTGTTTCTTAGGTCCATTTGATTGGAATATTTTTCTCAGCCCTTTACTCTGTGATAATGTCTGTTTTTGAAGTTGAGATGTGTCTTGTATGCAGAAGAAGGAAGGATTCTGTTTTCATACCCAATCTGTTAGCCTGAGCCTTTTAATAGGTGAGTTGAGTCCATTTATATTTAGGGATATTAATGAGCAGTAATGGCTATCTCCTGTTAATTTAGTATTCATTTTTGGCAATATTAATTTGTGCATTTTTCCCTTCTTTGGGGTTTGCTGCTATGAGACCATCAATTGTCTGTTTTTATAAATTGATGTAGCCCACTTCCTTGGGTTGGAGTTTCCCTTCTAGTATTTTGTGTAGGGCTGTGTTTGTGGCTATTATTGGTTAAATCTGGTTTTGTCATGAAATATCTTGTGTTGTTCTTCTATGGTGATTGAAAGTTTTGCTGGGTATATTAGTCTGTGCTGGCATCCGTGGTCTCTTAATGCTTGACCAAGCCCTTCTGTCTTGCATTGTCTTCAATGAGAAAGCAGGTGTAATTCTGATAAGTCTACCTTTATATGTTACTTGGCCTTTCTTCTTTGCAGCTCTTAATATTCTTTCTTTACTCTGAATGTTTAGTGTTTTGATTATTATGTGGCGAGGGAATGTTTTTTTGGATCCAGTCTATTTGGTGTTCTGTAAACTTCTTGTATCTTCATAGGCATATCTTTCTTTAGGTTGGGAAAGTCTTCTTCTATGATTTTGTTAAATATATTTTCTGTGCCTCTTAGTTGAACTTCTTCACCTTCTTCTATACCTACTATTCTTAGATTTGGCCTTTTCATGGTGTCCCATATTTCCTGGATATTTTGGGTTAAGCTTTTGTTAGATTTAATATTTTCTTTAAATGATGAGTCTATTTTCTCCATTGTATCTTTAGCGCTTGAGAGTCTGTCTTCAATCTTTTGTATTCTGCTGTTCATGCTTGCATTTGTGGTTCCTGCTCATTTTCTCATGATTTCTGTTTCTATAATTCCCTTGGCTTGTGTTTTCCTTATTTTCTCTATTTCAGTTTTCATGTCTTGAGTGGTTTCTTTCATATGTTTGATTGCTTTTTCTTTGTTTTCTTTAAGGGATTTGCTGATTTTTTTGTTTGTCTTTTCCTCCATTTCTTTGAGGGAATTTCTCATTTCTTTAAGAGTTTCAAACATTCTTTTGAAGTTACTTTTAGATCATTTTCTTCTGCTTTATCTATATTTGGTTGTTCAAGTCTTGGTGTTGTAAGGTCTTTAGGTTTTACTGGTGTTGTGTTGTTCTTTGTGATGTTGCGTGAGTTCTTGCCTTTTCTACTCATCTTTTCCTCTAATATGTGGTTGGGTCTGTGTGAGATTCTGTTGATTAATCTTCTATGTGTCAGTGCATCTAAATCTCAGATGGTTGTTCTTCATAGTACAGTCAGTGTCACAGTTCTAGTTACCCCATTGGTTACTTCATGTTCCTGGAGATAGTTCAGCACTCATGGGCTTTGCTCTGCTCCTTTGGAGTTTGCTTTCTCAAGCCTACTATGTCTTAAATTACCATCTTTGACCTGTTTCTGTAAATCCTGTTCTGGATGCACTCCTGCAGAGGTCTCTGGCTTGGAGTTGGTCCTGCAAAGGTCTCTGGCTCCAGTCTACTGCCTCAGAGTTCCCAGACTCAGGTGCACTCAGAACTTCAGAGGATCTGGCTCAGGCTGACTCCCTTAGAGGTCCCAGACTCAAGCTCGGATCTGCAGAGATCTCTGATTTCTGCCTATTCCCTTTGATGTCCAGGCCAATGCTGGGACCCACAGAGGTCCTGGCTCAGGCTTACTCCCTCTGAGGTCCCAGACTCATGCCTGGCCCTGCAGAGATCTCTGATTCCTGTCTATTGCCTCAGAGATTCCAGATTTCTTCCCAGACTGGCAGAGGTCCTGGCTCAGGCCTAGTTCCTCAGAAGTTCTAGATTCACACCCAGACTCACAGGGGTCCTGACTTAGGTCTACTTCCTTGAAGGTCCCAGATTCATGTGTGGATCCTCAGCAGTTACTCCCTGTACCTGTTCTGGTAGGGTTCACTGTTTCTAGGCTGCTCAGGATCAGGTCGCTGGCTCAATCCTGCTCTGCCAGTGTCCTGGGACTAGATTAGCTCCCAGCTCGCACTCCTATGGCACTTGCTTCCTCAGGCCCACTCAGACCTAGGTATAGCCTTTGGGTTTTATCACACTGGTGAGGCATTGACTCGAGCCAAGGAAATGGCAGTTTGCTATAAACTAGTCCATTTCACCTCCTCAATCCCACATCTTATGTTGGAAATCCTCGTAGCATTTTAGGCCTCAAGGCCTGTGTTTGAGGCTGTGTGTGTGTCCTATGATGAGCCAAGGCCCAGGTCATACTAGAGGTGAATTCTTTGCTACCTGTTCCATTCCTTCAGTAGCCTGGTGGCAGGATCAGGCCTGCTGGTCATTTTTCCTCTCACCTAATGTCATCTTCAAATGCTTGGTGACCACTAGTCATCACTCTTTCTTGAGTGGATGCCGCTAATGTTAATGTAGCATTTGCAGGTTGTCAAGCTTCTGATGTTGATGTCACTATTAGCCCCAGTTCTTACCTGCAGCTAAAATCGGCAAAAGTTTCTAAGCAGGACAGGTGTCCCCTGGATGCATATGCATTGAGAGTACACACGCCCCATCCAGACCTCACTGGAGATAGGGATTCCAGGAGCCTCTTGGAGTTGCCTTCTTGCCCAGAGGCAACTTTTCCCAGTCAGCTGATACTGCCTAGAACACCCCCCCCCAGAAAAGCAGGAGCATTGCAGAACCAACCACCATGGCCCACCCTCAGACAGTAGGCTTGGGAGGGACTGTCCATCCCAGGAGCTCTTGTTCCCTCATTGGTCTGGAAATGGACCAGGTGCCCTATAGGCCACTCTATGGGGGCCGATTTTACATCCCCTTGGCTCTCTGGCCTTCAGAAAACATGGAACTACCTAGCATCCAGACCCTCAGTGTCAGCCATATGTGCTTTACAGGGTTTCTCCCTGCCGTTCTCACCATGGTCACTTCATCTATAGACACATGCACTGCTACTCAATGCCCTGCCAAATGTGGGCTCATTCTTGAGCCCCACAACCCAAGTAACCAACACCAGCCACTGGCCTCCATCCCGGAGCCAGGGAGCCTCTTCAGGCTCTTGGCTTCCTCAGCAGCCACACTTTACACCCCTGGCTACTGTTCCCAGAATACAGCAGAACTCTCTCATGTCAGCACAGAGATCTTCCACAGATACCAGTGACCCGAGGGAAGCACTGCTGAAGATCTTCCCTGATTCTGAGCAAAAGCTGAAGATCAACCAGACCCTGGTAGCTCATCCATACATGAAAGACCTGAATGCCCTTTCTGCCCTGGTACTGGACTGAAGGCTGAACTGCTGATGGGGACCAGAGAGAGCTGCCTACTGTGGAGCACCATAGTGGAAAGAAACCTTCCAGAGTGCACAGTGCTGCTCTGTGTATGTCTTGGCATTCCTCCCTATGTGGACTGCCTCTGCCTCCTGTGTATCCTGACATTTGGGTGAGGTGGTCAGTGTGGCTGAGGCTGGTCATTTTGGTCATTGGTCAAGGTGTCTGATGCTTACAGAGGTTGAAATTATAGTGTAGCTGATGGAATTCCAGCCACTGTGTGTTTGTGTGCACGTGTGCATAGTGCATGTGTCGCTGTAGCTGTCCTGGTCCAGTGTGGTGGCACCATGGTTGGAAGACTCAACTGTGTTCCTGGGGCTTGCTGTGAGACAGGATGGAGATGTGTTTAAACAGATTTGTGAATGTGTAAAGCAAGAAAGAGGACTCCACCCCTTCTTGCCACTGCCAAGTACCTAGTCCCTCCCCCTGGTAGGGGCAACTGCTGCAGACCCTGTGCCCTCTGCACCATGTTCACCCAGGTCCTAACCTGCCTCTTATATCTCTTTCAATATTGCCCATCCTCAACATTCTGAGCCATCTCAGCTGGGTCCATTAGTGGCACTGTTTGCTGGCATTACTACCTTCCTGTTACCTTTGATCCTTGAGGTTAAAACACCCTGCATTTTGTTGCTAATGCTTTACTCTACCTTCCCACATTTTCACTCCCCAGTTTGCAAACTTGGCTTCTGTCCACCACATGGGAGTTGCCTGGGAAATCCCTGGTTACTGTTTTATTGGGAGTGTAATAGCTGTTACAGGGAGGGTTAGCTTACCTGCTTTGCTCTGTCCCACTTTCCTAGAGGATTCAGCAATGCTATCCTGGTCAAGTTTCCCGGACCTGGAATCCTGACCAGATGGAACCGTCCAAAGCAGACAGTTGACTTAGACTACACCCGCCAGTCTTTCTCAGAGATTTTCCCCATTGTGGCGGGAACCATGTGGTGACCTACCCATAGCCATTAGCACCATTTTTGGCCATGGGGAAAAACATGAGCAAGAGACTGGCCCTGCGTTCTGAACTCACTTTGTCAAGGAAACTTTCCTCAGGTGTAACAAGGCTCAGTATTCTCTAAGTGTGCCCTGTTGCTGAAGCAGTTTCATGTACTGTTGCTGTGGGAGGAGAGAGGAAGCACATTAGTTAGTTTGATTTGGTTTTAACAAATTTATGCTAAATAGTTTAGTCTGAGCTGGAAATGCTGACCTGAAACACTGTCCTTCGGCTTCTGCCTCAGCCTTCTGAGCACTGGGATGACAGGTGTGTGCCCAGCAGCTTTTGTGTGCTTTCATACACTCTTCATCTTGTAGTCCAGGCTGTCCTTGAATTCATAGCAGTCCTCCTGCCTCAGCCTTTTAAGTGTTGGAGTTACAGGTGAGACCCACCATGCTTTGCTCCACTGGTTTTGAGAACCAAAAGCAGCTCAGGTTTCCATTCTCCAGACACATGGACTTCTGGGGAAGAAGCTGAGCCAGAGTCCTTCAGCCAGTGCCAGAGATGCATCCCAGGGGCTGGACTTTCCCCTCCTGCCTCCTCCTGTTTGGTGGCTTTTGATGCAAATCAGGACTTTACACTGCAGACTGTAGCTTCTAGGGTTTTGCTTGTCATCTCTCTCCAGGGCCCCAGCTAGCCCCGCTCAACCACAGTCTGGAACCGAGACCTGAGTCAGACCCTTCCTCTGTCATTGCTCCCGGGAGAGGAACCAGACCTGTCTTGCTCTGCCACAGACTGGCTCCTGATCAGGCTCAAGTTGCAACCACCCAAACAGGCAGCAGGAAGAAGGATCTTCTTGAGTGGCCTACAAGAGCTGAAAACAAGGTTGTGTATCCACAGCTTTCCCATCTATAGGGGCTACACCAGCAAGTCACTTGGGTCCTCTGAAAAGGGTTGGACACCTGCAGAAAACAGCCCCAATACCACCTCCACTCTGCATATGTATGCTTTATCTGTCCCCTGAGTCCCTTCTACCCAAAAGAAAACACAGAGACAGTACTGGAGGAAGGAAGGAGGCAGTCAGAATGACCCTAAGGTGAGTGTGTGGGCCCTGGTCTGACACACCTAGTGCTGTGTGACCCTGAGAAAGTAAACCCAGCCTCTCTGGAAGGCTTGGTGCTGACAGCTGTAGAGGGACAGCATGATGCTGCTGTGTGTGGAAGGCTTGTTTCCCTCCCAATGCTCAGCCAGCACTGCCTATCTATCAGCTCATAGTGACCCTGTTCTATAGTAACCAGAAGAAGAAGCTGAGCAGAAACAGTTCTCAGGCCAGGTGAGTAACAACTTTTCACTGGATTCGGAGGAGACTGCTGCATTCCTGCAGGTGTCTCTTATTTTCAGGGAAGCAGAAGTAATATCTTGGGCCAGAGCTGAGAGGAAATGGATACCTCTGCTGAGATGTTCCCTTAGGGGAGCAGAGAAGAAGAAATGGATACTTCTGTAGTGATACTTAGTTTGTGTTTTAACCAAAGCTTGCCTGAAGATCAGAGTGCAGAGCTAAGCCCCTAGAGGTCAGGCAGTGGTGGCACTAACCTTTAATCCCAGAACTCAGGAGACAGTGGCAGATGGATTTCTGTGAGTTCAAGGCCACTCAGGGATACACAAAATTGAATCTATCTAAACGAGAAACAGACCACACACAAAGGTGATCCCAGCACTTATGATCACACGCCTTTAATCCCAGCACAGGGAGGTGGAGACAGGAGCGATACAGCTGGGAGGAGAGAGGAATATAAGATGGGAAGAGACAGGATCTCAAGGCAGTCTGAGGAGACAGTCTGAGGACAAGATTGCCCCTTTGGTTTGAACATTGGTAGAGGTAAAACATCTCTTTAGTGACTGGCAGCAATGTTCTGATCCTTTAGCTTTCATCCCTTAATATATGACTCTGGATTTTATTTATTAAGAATAATTAGAATTTCTGCTATATACCTCAGCTGGGAAGCTCTCTTGGAAGGTTGGAGCAGAGCTCAGCTGTACCAGTGCACTCTAAGAGAGCTGTAGGATTTGCTACATCTGATGGGGAGACCATCCCTCACCATACCCCAGATTTAGGTATAGCCTGACTACCCGACAAGTAGGATTCCTTTTTTCTCACAGCTGTAGGTGTCAAGGACACCTCCCTTCACTGCTATAGGTACAGCCTGACTCCCTGACAAGTCAGGATACTTTTCCCTCAGATCTGTAATACTTGCAGGTATAGCCTGACTTCCCAACAAGTCAGTGTACCTTTCCCTCTGGAGCTGTAACACTTGTAATGTGTCTACCCGCTGAATGTGCCAGAAGCCATAGGCAGGTGTTCATAGTCAGCCATCAGTCATGCCATGATGTCAGCAAGCCTCCATGAATAGCTAGGCCAAAACATCTGTGGTGTGTAACCCGATGGGAGTCTAGGGAAGTGTGGATGAAACATGTGGGAAGGAATCAGACTAGGCAAGGTAGGCACTGCCTAAGACATCTGTACCAGCAAGGAAAGGGGCATCATGAGGGAGATTCAAAGAGCTCACACACTCCAAGGCTGGAGAGATCAGGAGAGAGGACCTGGCTGTGGCTTGCTTTCCTTCTTCAGGCCGATGCCTGTGAAAAGTCAGCAGGCTCTGAGCTCTGCTGTTTGAAAAGCCCTTCCAGGTCCCTATTTTTCACCTCAGAGACATCTGATGTAGGAATAGGAGCATGGCCTTAGTTTCCTTCCAAGCCATCTCCATTGCAGCATGTGGAGAGGCTTAGTGCCAGGGTAGCTTCCACAACGTGCACTCATGAGTTCCAGGAAGGTATCCTTAGTGGCTTGGCCTGTCAGTGGTATGTGGTAGCGCAATGGTGTCTCTGACCAGACAACAAGTGCATTTTCCAAGCCCCCTGATATGGGTCATCACTCCCACAAGAACCGTCACCAGTCTCCATTTGTGCATACCATGGTTGGCCAGTCTGAAATCCTTGCTGGTTGGAAAAAATACATGATTCCTGTGTGTGAGAGTTTGGAAGTGAAGCTAAATGGTGTGTATCTGTTAGAGAGCAAACACAGGCATTGGGATCCATCCCCAGAAATATTCCCCCATATCTCTCTCTCTCTCTCTCTCTCTCTCTCTCTCTCTCTCTCTCTCTCTCTCTCTCTCTCTCAGACACACACACTCACATACACACACACACAGCCAATGAAGGTTTGTTAAGGACAGAGAAAGGGAGTAAGGAAGAAAGTGAGTCAAGACAAAACAAACCACACTGTCAGATTATCTTTCCAAAGCCCAAATCTCAGTGTGGGCGAGTTCCTTTCTCTCTAAACTCTGTGGACACATAATTGACATATGGGAAAGAATACTGCTCATAAGAACATGTCTTGCCAAATTGTCAAAACCCAACATTTTACATCAGTGACACCCAGAAGGAAAGACTGTCAACTGCCAGAGTTCCCTCCACCTCTCATTTCTCACTTGTGCCATGATATCCATGAGCTTGGTTCTCTTACAGGCCTTTAAAAGTCTTTTCTGGCTCCTACAAGGCTGTCAAGGATCCTAAAAAAAGAAAATAATGAGGCAGAGTACAATCCAGGTAGGCTGTAAGTCCCCTGGGCAGGACTCCAGGTCTGTGGCCAAGTGGCACTTACCTTCCATAGGGCTCTTTGGGGAAAAAAGGGCATAGACTCAAATCTGGCTACTTCCTGCAGGCATGGGGCAGTGTGGGGAAGGGGAGAGCCAGGTGTCCATGTTTAGCAAGAGGTGTGGCTGGAAAGGCATCCCATGAAGTGTCATCCCGGAGAAGGCAGGCATAACAGATGCCTTGGGGGAGAGGAGAAGGCAGGTGTCTAGGGAAAAAAAAAACTTGTTATTGCTAAAGATGAGTGTGCCAGGATGAGGAACAGGTAGGCCCTTCATTGTGGCATCCTGGAAAAATGGAGGGTGGAGGGTCTTGTCTGCTGGACAGACCAAGTGTCTTGAGTAGGTGCCCGCTTGAGCCTGGAGAGATGGTACCAGCATGGGTGTCCCAAGAGCTTGGCAGCTGAGGGTGTGGTGAGGATTACCATGTGAGGTCCTGTCCATCGAGGTTCAAGAGACCTAGAAGTTAACTGTTTGAGGGGTACTCTGTGCCCTGGGGAGAGCAGGGCAGGTTTAGGGGCATTAGCGTCCACTGGTGTGGTGGCAGGAAGACAGCTGTCAGCGTGTGAATGGAGAAGGGACCTTAAAAGGGAGCCCTACCAGTGGAGGAGCTTGAACTGGAAGGTGATGGTTAAGGAGAAAGGGCCTGCCATAAAGCAGCCCAAAGGGGCTAAGGCCCATAGGGGAATGCCGGTTGGCCCTGAGGCGAGGGCCAAGATAACCTGAGTTCAATGGAAAGCTTGCTCAGTTGTTGTTTGATGAGTCCCATTGTCCAGGAGATGTTGAGCTCCACCACATCTGCTGTTTCCCTGGAGACTGGAAATGCTTTTATCCACCTTGTAAAAGTGTCCACAAGTATTAAGAGATAACGAAGTTTTTTCATGAGTAGGCATTTAAGTGAAATTAACCTGCCAATCTTTGCCCGGTTGGTGTCCACGCAGCTGGTGTATGTGGAGAACTCCTTGTGGGTTGGCCTGGGCACACGTCTGGCAGGAGGAATGAAGCTGTAAAATAGAATCTTAGAGATGGGCGGGGTTAAAAGGGACTCCAAGAAGTGGAACAAAGCTTTGGGGAAGTGGCTAAGGATATAATTGTCCTACAAGAATGTAGGGCAGTGGCAGAGTTTTAAGTGGGGAGGAACAGGTCCTGTCTACCCCCATAGCTGAAATTGGTGAGGGAAACTAAAGGCCCAAGTGAAAATAAAAATAATGGAATTACCCACCACTTGTAGCATGACCCTAGGCTAGGAGAGGGTTACAGGATATACCAAGTCTGGGCAGCGTCAATCCTCTGCCAGGCTGAGACATTTGAAGGCTGGCAGAGTTTCACTTGCCAATGGTGATGAGGCCAGACCTCCATGGCATGGCCTAGAGGACAAGCCCGCACAGGGGCATTGTGATTTCCAGTGTCTGGGTTGCTGGCAGATAGGGCACAACCTCAGAGCAGCTGTAGTGCAATATCGTGCCAATTGACCATTTAGACCACCTTTGATAGAGCCCTGTGGTTGGCTTCCCTTGTCCCCCTTCCTGTGACCTTAGGGAAGCTGCTAAGTCCTGGGCCTGTAGATTGTTGTAGCTTTGTCTGTCGGGAAGACGCAGCTGATTCCTCTCGGGCATTAAAAACTTTAAAGGCCATATTCTCCAATTCCCATATAGAAGTTTGGGGACCATCCTCAACTTTTTTTAACTCTTTCCTAATATCTGGTACCGACTGAGGAAACAGAATGATTAGTAGAAAAGAAACCTAGCTGCTTTTCTACCTGAGGGAGATTTGGAAGAGAAAAGGGAGCATGGGAGGGGCTAGCCTAGTGTAAAGAGGGAGTTCAGCAGTGGAGCAGTGAGGTGGTAGGGGAAGGGAAAGGTGGAAGTTGAATCTCCAAATTGGGAAAGCAAGGGGAAAGAATGTAGCTCCATAGGAGGGGGTTGGGAAGTGTGGGCTTGAGGGAGTGGGGGAGGGGCCAGTGCCTCTGGTAGCATGGTGCTTTGAGAGACTGGCTACTAAGGGAAGGGAGGGGTGAAAGTGCAGAGACCAAAAACCATGGGCACATATATATATATATATATATACAAACATCTTTTTAAATTGAGTCTGTCTGATACAAATGAACAAAGCAGGCTCAATTTAAAAAGATTTTGGTAAGAGGCTTACAGGAGCAAAAGTGGACCTGGCTTTGAACTGTGTAAAGCAAGCTCTCTGGCGATGCAAAAATTCCCC
>NW_026646934.1:0-71000 GCF_950005125.1 Chionomys nivalis | reverse complement strand
ACATTGAGGGCACACTGAATAAATGGGACCTCCTGAAACTGAGAAGCTTCTGTAAAGCAAAGGACACTGTCATTAAGACAAAAAGGCAGCCTACTGGGAGAAGATCTTCACAAACCCCGCAACAGACAAAGGTCTGATCTCCAAAATATATAAAGAACTCAAGAAACTAGACGTTAAAATGATAATTAACCCAATTAAAAAATGGGGCACTGAACTGAACAGAGAATTCTCAACAGAAGAGTTTCAAATGGCCAAAAGATACTTAAGGTCATGCTCAACCTCCTTAGTGATCAGAGAAATGCAAATCAAAACAATTTTGAGATATCATCTTACACCTGTCAGAATGACTAAAATCAAAACCACCAAGGATAGCCTTTGCTGGAGAGGTTGTGGAGAAAAGGGTACCCTCATCCATTGCTGGTGGGACTGCAAACTTGTGCAACCACTTTGGAAATCAGTGTGGCAGTTTCTCAGAAAAATTGGGATTAACTTACCCCTGGACCCAGCAATACCACTCTTGGCAATATACCCAAGAGATTCCCTATCATATGACAAAAGCATTTGTTCAACTATGTTCATAGCAGCATTATTTGTAATAGCCAGAACCTTGAAGCATCCTAGATGTCCTTCAATGGAAGAATGGATGAAGAAAGTGTGGAATATATATACATTAAAGTATTACTCAGCGGTAAAAAACAATGACTTCTTGAATTTTGCATGCAAATGGATGGAAATAGAAAATACTATCCAGAGTGAGGTAACCCAGACCCAAAAAGAAGATCATAGGATGTACTCACTCATCATTGGTTTCTATTCATGGATAGCGGCCACTGAGTCTATAATTTGTGATCCTAAAGAAGCTAACAAGTGTGTACACCCAATGAAAAACATAGTTATCCTCCTGGCTATGGGAAATAGAGAGATGGGGGTGAGGGGAGATGGGGAGAGAAAAGTGTGAAGGAGAGGATGAGGGGAACTTGAGGAAACGGTATGATTGGGGGTATAGGAAGGTTGGATAGGGGAACAGGGAACTCATATCTTAGTTAAGGGAACCACATAAGGGTTGGCAAGAGACTTGAATTTGGAGTGGCAACCAGGTGCCCTGGGCAATGTCCCCAGTTAGTTCCTTGGGCACCTGAGGATAGGGAACCTGAAATGAACCTATCCTATAGCCATAGTGGTGAATATGTTGCATATCACCATAGAAACTTCATCTAGTGATGGATGGAGAGAGAGACAGAGACACACACTGGAGCACCAGACTGAGCTCCCAAGGTCCTAATGAGGAGCAGAAGGACTGAGATCATGAGCAAGGAAGTCAGGACCACAAGGGGTGCACCCACCCACTGAGACAGTGGGGCCGATCTATTGGTAGCTCACCAAGGCCAGCTGGACTGTGACTGAAAAAGCATGGGATAAAACAGGACTCTCTGAACATGGCAGACAATGAGAGTTGATGCTAGAGTCCAAGGACAGTGGCACGGGGTTGATCCTACTTCATGTTTTGGCTTTGTAGGAGCCTAGTCAGTTTGGAAGTTCACCTTCCTAGACCTGGATGGAGTGGGGAGGACCTTGGAATTTCCACAGGGCTGGGAAACCTGACTGCTTTTGGGACTGGAGAGGGAGGAGAAGAGAAGTGGTGGGAGCGGGAGGGTGGCGGGCAGAGGCGGAGGGAAATGGGATTCAGGGAGGAAGCGAAAAAACCTAACCAAGGAGTCCAACAATGACCACAATGTCTCTGACAATTAGAGACCCTTCACCAGCGCAACTCGAAGAAGGCAAACACACAAAATTTACTACTAAAAAATGAACGGAGTTAACAACCACTGGTCATTAATATCACTTAATGTCAATGGACTCAACTCACCTATAAAAAGGCACAGACTAAGAGATTGGACACGAAAACAGGATCCAACATTCTGCTGTTTACAAGAAACACACCTCAACCACAAAGACAGACACCTACTCAGAGTAAAGGGTTGGGATAAGGCTTATCAAGTAAATGGACCTAAGAAACAAGCAGGTGTGGACATACTAATTTCTAACAAAGTTGACTTCAAACTTAAATCAATCAGAAGAGATGGAGAGGGACATTTTCTACTCCTAACAGAAACAATTCATCAGGATGAATTCTCAATTCTGAATACCTATGCCCCTAATATAAAAGCACCCACGTATGTAAAAGAAACATTGCTAAACCTCAAGGCAGCAATCAAACCGCACACATTAATAGTAGGAGACTTTAACACTCCTCTCTCACCAATGGACAGGTCAATTAGACAGAAACCTAAAAGAGAAATAAGAGAATTAATGGAGGTAATGAATCAAATGGTCTTAACAGACATCTATAGAATATTCCAACCAAAATAGGAAAGAATATACCTTCTTCTCTGCAGCTCAAGAAACCTTATCGAAAATTGACCACATACTTGGTAACAAAGCAAACATCCACAGTTCCCAAAAATATCTGTAACCACCTGTATCTTATCAGATCACCATGGATTAAAGCTAGAATTCAAGAACAATGCAACTCCTAGAAAGCCTACAAACTCATGGAAACTGTACAGTCATCTACTGAAAGCAAGTTTTTCATTTCTAAGACTTTGGAGTTGCTAACCTGTGAATGAACTAAACACAGAAAATTCAATTAAAAGAACCTTTCTTCGAAGCCGGAGAGATTGCTCAGAGGTTAAGAGTACATAATGGCTTTTCTAGAGGACCCTGGTTTGGATCCCAGCACCCAAATGGAGGCTAGCAATCATCACTCCAGTTCCAGAGGCTCCAGTACCCTCTTCTGCACTTTGGGCACGTCACCCAGAATATACATCCAGGTAAAACAGTCACACATAAAATAAAAATAAAATCAATCTATAAAATAAACCAAGTTCTCTGGTCTGAGGATGAAGCTAAGAATTTGTCTAGTGTGTATAAGATCGAGGTTCTACCCTAAAAATGAAGAAAAAATTTCCAGTATGCTTTGTTGGACATGGTGGGTCATATCTATAATCCTAACATTTGAGAGGCTGAGGCAGGGGATGCTTAGTTTGGAGGCAGGGTAGGCACAAAAGGTTCAAGTACAGCATGATATACAACAGCCTTGAAGCTGTTGCCAGGCAGCAGTTCCTCCTGGCTCTGGGCCACAGTGGAGGCCTGACGTGAGGCAACATTCATCTTCTGGATTGGACCTCCTCCAAGGACCAGTGTGGTCCACGATAGCGCAAGAGGCTGTGTTGGTGTTAGAGGTTCATGCTGCTATCCCAGACAGAGATGAAGCCTGAGATCCACATGGACCTACAGAGTCTGTGCTACTGTCCAATGCCTTGCTGATGTCCTCAGGCTCTGCTGTCTTGGTGTACCAAGCCTGTGTGAGTGGCATGTGTAACCACCTGAGACCATGTTTGAGGGACACGGTACATGCAGCCCATATGGTTCTGATATGGCCAACAGCCAGGTTGATGTCTGTGGTCCAAGTTACCACCAAAGTCCATGAGGAAGCCCATGGTCAGAGTTGATGTCTGAAGCCATGTTAATGTCTGTGAGTATGGGAGAGCCTGCTCTGCCCTCAGTGCAGGCAATACAGGCAGTAGCATGGGTGCAGGACTTCTAGTCCAGCCCCATCCCAGCCACTGCAAAGCTTTGCTCAGCTGATGGATGGTTTCTGGCATGGATTAGGCTGAGAAAGACTCATTCCCTTTGGGAACTTTTCCACTAAGAATTTTACCATTTCAGTGAATATACAGTCAATACAAAATAGACTTGTCTTTTTTGAAGTGGGGAGATCATGGTGGACAGGAAGTAGAAATGGGAAGACTGGGAGGTGAGCACCATGGAGGCACATAATGTGAGATTCCCAAATAATCAATAAAAATGTAAACAGAAGAAAAAGAAGGAAATGAGAACCCTCTGAGACTCTGTCTTTATATCCTAACAATTTCTCCCCTCTTATCAACAAACTCTGTAAATTACAAAATTTGTAAAATAAAAAAATTGAGCATCAGGAAAGCTGAGCTTCCAGGACCCAGTTTACTGTTGTGTAACAAAAATAAAATTCCTTAACAAGCCGAGGGTAGGATATTTATAAAAAATACAAAGATGGCCCAAGAGATTCTTTTCAGAATTCACTTTAATAATAAACCCCTAGCTTACTTTAATAAGCCTATAACAAGAACAGATTCTAGACCATGATGTCCAAAGCATGACAGCTGACAGCTGATAAAACACTAAAGGCTTAATTTTCCTACTCTAGCAATCTGCCAGAATTTAACTTATTGAAAGAGGCCAATGTCTTTTTTTGTTCTAATGATGATAGTGCATACTTTCATTTTTCAATTTTACTCAGCTTTATTAAAGTATAACCAACAGATAAATTTACAGAGTAAATGTCCTAATGCAGATAAACATTACAAAATGTCTAAGTTGAAGTAACCAACTATCATCTCACTTACCTATCACATTTTATTGCTGACATTTAAGATCCACACTCTTTGCAATTTTCAAGTATGTGTTTCTCTTATTCCTTAAAAAGACAACATTTATTTAGCTTTATAATTCTGGGCTACAATAATTTTACAGTGATTTCTGATCTTCAATAAGGAAAGTATGCTGGATCTTGTCATGAACGTATTTAGCATACATGGATTCATCATAGGCCCCGCTGAACCATTCTGATTCTGATGGTGTCATGAATCTCACCACACAAACCTGTTAAAGATGAAATGGGCACACACTGCATGCAGATTTTGGTGTTTTATCAATCTTCTTTGTATGAAAGTAAACAATTCTATTACAAGGGTTTTCTATTCCAATCTATTACAGCATAGTTTTGTCAGAGGCATTTTCTAGAAACTGTGATGGTACATCAATCACTGAGCCATTCTAAAGAGCTACATTATTGTTTATAGCAATTGTGATGTATAATAGACCTCTAGAACATACTCAGCCTAACTAAAACTTTGTACCCTAGGAAGAATATCTCCCTATCTCCTCTCCCCAGGCAGCCTCTGATAACCACCATTTTAGCCTCTGTCTCTGAGTTCAACTTTTTATATTGTATTTACAAGTTAAAACAATCAGTATTTCCATGTCTTTCAGTTCTAGGCTTATTTCATTTATTATACTGTCTTCCAGATTAGATCACATAAAATGATGGGATTCCCTTCATTAAGTATGAGTTGTCTTCCACTGTGTGTATACATGCATGCTTGTAAACACCATGCTATCGTTTTCTATTGCTGATCATCTTGTTTCTACTTTTAACTTTCTGAGGGATCTCCATACTATTTTCCATAATGACTGTACCAAGCCATAATTCCACCAACAGCCTATAGAGATTTTTATTATGTCTTTACCAAAATGACTTTGTCTTTTTTTCTTTTTTTTTTCTTTTCTATTATTATTTTTTTTTGGGGGGGGGTAATACTGCAAGGTGATCTTGAGTTCACTATGCACTTTGTAGCCAAGGGTGCACTTACCTAGGTTGAACTCCTAGTTCTCCCACTTCAGCCTTCCAAGAGCTGGGATTAAGGTGTGCACCACAAGCTTTGCTTCTTTTGTCTTTTCCACAATGACCATCTGAACAGAGAAGAGGTAATAATATGATATCTCACTGTGGTTTTGCTTTCATTACTCTAATGATTAGTGATATCAAGTATTTTTTCATAGAACTATTAAAAAGAAGCCACTTTCTGATTCATTACTAGTATCACATATAAGTACTTATAGTTTAAAACTGACTTAAAAACTTCAAGCAAAATAGAGCCCTTACTTAGAAAGACGTTCTTCCTGTAGAATTATGCAAGAAACATTTGGCAATTCCCTGCTCAATAAAAATGGTCTTTTCTAGTTGAAAAGCTAATCTTGATACATGATTGCAAAGAACACTGTCTTGCAGGCAACTCTATCTTGAGAAGTCTATAGCCACCCTTACTACTGTGTGTACAACTGCCACTTTCCTTAACACACACACACACACACACACATGCGTGTGCTTCTGTATATTAAACCATTTCCTCAAAAAATAATAAAATAAAAAAAACCTCAACCTTTCAGGAAAAAACAATTCTGCTCATCCTTAATTTAATAAGAATTGAAGAAAAAAAAGTAGTAGGTAGAGGTCAGTGGTGAGTACCTGAGTGCAAGAAGCCCTGAGTGATATATAAAACAAATGAGCACATGAAAAATGTTAAACATCATTAACAACAAGAACTAAAATGAAAACTACAATGAAGCCTGATGCAGTAGCTCAAATAGAGGCAGGAGAACACCAGGAGGTCAAGAGAAGCCTCAGTTACCTAAGAACTAGTTGGAAAAAAACATAACACAAAACACCTACAGTTAAAACTGTTACATATATAATACAGACTAACCAAATTTCGATAAATGGCAACACCAAATGCTAGTAATGATATGAAGGAATTAGAACATTTTGGCAAGCAAGTTAGTTACAATAACACTAGCAATTCTACTCATGGATAAGCTAAAAGAATCAAAAACAGATGTTCAGCCGGGCAGTTGTGGTACACAGCTTTAGTCCCACCACTCATAAGGCAGAGGCAGGCGGATCTCTGTGAGTTAGAGGCCAGCTTGGTCTACAAGAGGTAGTTCCAGGACAGTTTCCAAAAGCTACATAGAAACCATGTCTCGAAAAGAACAAAAAAACTAAATTTAAAAAATAGAAAAGCATATGCTCAATGACAAGTCTATATGTATATGTTTATATAAGAGCTTTATTCATAATAGCCAAGACCCAGAGACAACCAAGATGTCTTCATGAATAAATGATAAATTGTGGTACAGTTATATTGTGGCAAACTACTCGGCAATTAAAAAAAA
Organism: Chionomys nivalis; assembly: GCF_950005125.1. Lineage (NCBI taxonomy): Eukaryota > Metazoa > Chordata > Mammalia > Rodentia > Cricetidae > Chionomys > Chionomys nivalis. The sequence continues at coordinate 64,169 of NW_026646934.1, read as the reverse complement.
GTACACTGTTGCTACATTATAACAAAAGGATAAACCTCAGCCCTAAGTGGAAAAAGTCAATCCTAGAATGTTAGGTAGGGTATATAAGTTATGGTTCTTTGAAAGCCTGATACAAAAACACATGACTGGTTGTCAGGTTGGAAGAGAAAATACAGGCAGAGGGAAATGGGCCAAGATATAAAAAAGGTACCCTGAACATTCCTTGTGAGGATGAAGTATGTCAATTTGACTCTCAGGGTACAATTTCAATACTGTGGACCTGACATTGTAGTTTTATAAGATGTTATCAATGGGGAAAACTGAGTAAAGACTACAGAGGAATCCCTATATTATTTTGTTCAACTACATGCAAATTTATAGTCATCTAAAAATGATTCAAAACCTAAAAGATACATTCACTCAGATCCACATCTATTTTAAATGTTTTTCTTGTCAGCGGGACTCATTGTGTACCCCAGACTACCTTAGAACTTGATACACAGACCAGGCTGCATACAAATTTGAGTTTCTCCTGCCTCCACTTCCCAAGTTCTTGGATGACAGGCTTGCACCACCATGACTATCTGAATGCGTTCAATTATATTTCCTTTGGACCTCAAAGCTGTTCTCACCCCACCTTCTTCTTTGTTTCTCCAAGGCTCATGTTCTCCACTGACCACCCTTCTTTACCAATGTCATAAAGTCCTTCACCTCACACAAACCCAAACATTTGGCCAGCTCTATTATTACCAAATGTGCTCCATAAAAGCCACTCCTTAAATCAAAGTCCATATGAAAACCAATCAGGTCCAGAGTCTGTTATTTTTATACATCCATATTGCTTGACAAGATCACATTCCATACAGAAACTTTCGAAGTTTACTGTTTACTCGCAGCAGAGATTCCCCAGGAAACACATTGTTTTCACAGCAATGATGCTTGCTCACTTACTTGACTATTTCACCAAACAATGTGTGTTTCAAAGTTCTAAATTACAGGAAATAGGAGGAAGAATTTTTAAAAATGGCAAGCACAAATGTAAAGAAACAAGTAAAGACACAACTTTCAAAATAGAAAAAAATACAAATTTTAAAAGTACAGATGCTGCCCGGAGTGGTGAGACAAGCCTCTAATCCCAGCACTTGGGAGTCAGAGGCAGGTGGATCTCTGCATTCCAGAAGAGCTTGGTCTACAGAGCAAGTTCCAGGAGAGCCAGGACTACACAGAGAAACCCTGCATCAAAAAACCCAAAAGAATAACAATAATACAGATGCTGCCAATAAAAAGAATGAAACTAGACAGGGAATATGTATGAAGAAACTGGTATTCTACTCTGTAATGCCAGAACAACAAACATGCTTGAGATCATATCAGGCCAACAAAACTTCCTACAAAACCAGGTCTATAAAGTCTATTCTTCTGCAATTTTAACAACAACAACAACAATAAAAAAACTATGTAAACTGAGGGCAGCAAAATGACTTATCAAGTAAAGGTACTTGCTGCACATGCCTAATAAATTACATTCAATAACCAGAATACACATAAAGGTGGAACAGGAGAACATATCCGCAAACTTGAACTCTGACTCTACACACACAACAAAGTACACAAACGTATACACACACATACACACAAAAAGGTAAATTTTTAAAATTTTATATAAAGCAATACTTTAATTAAGGTCATCATTTTTGACAAACGAACATCATTACTTATCTAACATACAATGTAACAATTACATGGAGTCTTAAACTCCAAAAGAATGGAAATATTCAAATGTCCCAGGTTTGGTGATGTGCACCCATAACCCCAGCATTAAGGTGGAATTGGCAGCAGTAATAAGCATCATCCTAAACTGCATGAGTTCTAGGCCAGCTTAGACTAGAGAAGACTACGTAAGACTATCGACAAAAATAAATAAATAAATAAATAATTAATTAAGCTAAATACATAAATACCCAAATACTTAGAAATATTTGTGGCTATTATTACTGGTTTAGCTTTTGCATAATCACCAATCTATTCTCAAAGCACATAACTAACTGAGGACCAAATGTAGTACAATGCAAGATGCATGTTAACTCTTCAAGACATAACAGTAGGTAGCAATTTACAGAGCCCTAACTCTATGTGCACCATTACAAAAAACACTAAAGCTGGGTGTCTGATCCCATGCCTTCAATAGTCTGGAGGCAGAGACAGGCAGATCCTTTGAGATCGTAGCCAGAAAGGACTACATAGCAAAACCCTGTCTCAAAACACAAAACAAATAACACTGATGCTAACAACTGTGTTCTAGACTGCTTAGATGTTTCAATATGTAGTTTATATTTTAAAGTCCTAAATTAGTTGTACAAATATCTCTTACATGCTTAAATTTATCACTCACTTATTGAGAATTATCTAAACTCTTAAAAAAAAACTTCATCTGGAGCAGGATAAGTTACAGACATTTCAATTAAATTATTTCCTTGGTCAGAAATAAATGTTCCAGCCAGCATAGTTTCTACATTACTTATCTTTTTTAACTTTATTTAACTTTATTTCATGTGCATTGGTATAACGATGTCAGATTCTCTTGAACTGGAGTTACAGACAGCTGCGAGCTGCCATGTGGGTGCTGGGAATTAAACCCGGGTGTAGCGTGAGGGGTCCAGTTGGTTGGGGATAATGTCGCGCCCGGTACCCCACAGAAACAGCTGACCTGAGCTAGTGAGAGCTCACTGACTCTGGACTGACAGCGGGGGAACCTGCAGAAGACCAAATTAGGCCCATTGAATATGGGGGACAGTGTAAGGCTTGGGCAGTCTGTGGGGCCACAGGCTATAGGACCAGGTTTTATCCCTAGTACTTGAACTGGCATCTAGGAGCACATTCTTTTTGGAGGGATAACGTTGCTCAGGTGAGGGACCTGCCTCAAGGTGAAGTGTCAGACTTTGTTGACTCCCCACAGGAAGCCTTATCCTTTATGAAGAGTGGATGGGGGAGTGGGATGGAGAAGGTGAGGGAAGCAGGAGGAGAAGAAGGGGTGGGAATGCGGATAGTTATGTAAAAGGAGGAGACTGTATGTTTTAAAAAATCTTAATTAAAAAAAGTAAAGATAAAAATTAAACATTCTTCTGATGTCTATTTTTTTATAAGTAAAAATCTTGGAGAATGAAGCAATCTGATTTCCTAATTGGCAGCTGCTATACACTCCCTTGCTCTAAGTGCCTTCAGCAAAGGGGATGTCAGTCAAGCAGACAACCAAATCACCCTTACACCACTGGAAATTTGGAACATTCTGGGACTGCCTTAGGGAAGCTGCACAATGATCACAACTGCTTGCTCTAATCTCCAGAAAGGAAAACATGAGTCAACACACACAGACACACAAAAAAACAGGACATAGGACATTGTTCTTAACAATCCCAAAATGGAAATGATCAAAATATGCACCACCTTCATGAACAAATAAAATGTGATACAAGTACATTCATATAATGGAGTTTATTCAGCAATAAAAAGAAATAAATTCAGATACATAGCCATATGGATAAACCTTGAAAACATTTCTGTAAGTAGCAAAAAAATAATTGTATAAATCTATTTACACAAAATGTCCAGATGTCCACAGCAGCAAGTGTGAAGCTGAATGTGGTGGTGCACAACTGTAATTACAGCATTTAGGAGGTGGGGCAAAAAGATCTAGAGCTCAAAGTTATTCAAGAAGAGCCTTGAAAATAATAAACAAAACAGGAAAGGAAGAATGGCATGGAAGAGAGACAAATAATGGACAGTGATTCTCAAAGAATATGTGTTTGTTTGGGGAAGGTAAAATAGTCCTAAATTAGACTGTGGTGATTGCTGCACAACTCTACCAATATACTGCAAGCCACTCAGTTACACATTTATTTGTTTGTTTCTTTGTTTATTTATTTATTTCTGGTTTTTCAAGTAACGGTTTGTCTGTGAAATAATCCTGGCTATAAAAGAATCCACAGGAAACTAACTGCCTGACTCTGCCTCCTGAGTGCTGGGATTAAAGGGGTGCATCACCACCACCTAGGTAGTTACACATTTTAAACAATATGTAGATCATATGCTATCATATGAATTATATCTCAGTAAAGCTACTCCTTAAAGATAGGGTTTCATATACTCCAGGCTGGTCTGGATCTTGCTATGTAGCCAAAGATGACTCTCTTAACTCCCTGTCTTCCTGCTGTCACCAACCAAGTGCTGGGATACATGCATGAACACTTGGGTATAAAGCTATTTTTTAAATGGCAATGTATTTTATTATTCAAGGTAAAAATTTTAAAAACAAAATTTTAAGTACAATTAGAGTGAATGCCAATTGCTCTGACCCACCAAGCAAAATACGGAAATGATTATTAGTTAAATAATGTGGTAAATAAGAAGGTCATTGGTCATAGAAATAGAGACATGGGATTTGAAAAATGAAAAACAGAGCTACTGTTCACAACTTACTTGGAATAAGAATGTCAATACTTGAGATGTGAGGGTAATTCGGCAGAGATATCATAATCCTATTGATCACCAAATTGACAGGCTGATATGGCTAGCTAGGAAGGTTTTCCCTTCCCTCCTCACTGTCCTAAGTGTGACCTTCTCAAGCTGCACTGAAGAAGATGGCCCTCTCTGATAATTGACTTTCTTCAGCCAAGAGTTGAAGTATAGCTGTATTTTTATGCCACAGCCTCAAAAGAAGCTCTCAGCCAGGATAAATTGGTACAGGCCTTAATCCCATATGGAGAAGCAAAGGCAGGCAGATTTCTGTAAGTTCAAGGACAGCATGATCCATGTGGCCACGCACAGTAGGAGAAATGGCTCAGAAGATAAGAGCACTGACTGCTCTTCTAGATGACCTGGGTTCAATCCCAGCATCTACATGGTGGTTCACAACCATCTCTAGTGAGATCTCATACCACCTTCTAGCATGCAAAAATACATGCAGGCAGAATTCTGTATACATAATTGATGGAGGAAGGTCATTGGTTAAAAAATAAAAAAAAAACTGCTGGGCGCTCATAGGTTAGTACATAGGTGGGTGGAGTAAACAGAACAGAATGCTGGGTTGAAGAGGATGTGAGCTCATACACCTTAGCTCTGCTCTCTGGGACAGATGCAATGAAGCGCCGACCCAGGATGGAATTAGGCTAAAATCTTGCCGGTAAGCGCACCTTGGGGTCCTATACACATTATTAGAAATGGTCTAGTCCAGGTGTGAGTTAGCCAAGAAGAGGCTAGATATAATAGGCCAAGCAGTGTTTAAAAGAATACAGTTTGTCTGTTGTTATTTCGGGGAATAAGCTAGCCAGGCGACAAGGAACTGGGGCGGCAGGAACACAGCCCACAGCTCCTACTACAGAATGGCGCCCAATGTGGGGATCGAACCCAGGACCCTGAGATTAAGAGTCTCATACTCTACTAACTGAGCTAGCCGGGATGATGACACCCTGCGAATTGCTTATTCGACCCCAATATGGTATGATAGACCATGGCCTCCTGAAGGGTTGCTGTGAATACCCTCAAAAAATTGCTTCGCTCAACTGCCAACTGAGATGAAACTAGCAGACAGGTTATCCCGTAAAAGACCTGAATGACAGCGGCCCCATTCAGCAGGAAGCAGTTTGGAGAGAAATAACTACGTCCATATTCCCAAATATTGTTTTTAAATGTTCTTTTACATTTAAAGGGGGATACAATATAGGTATAAATCATTTGCATTGATATGGATTTTGCTTCAGTGATTTAAATTTAAGGTCAATTTGTTATATGTATTTCTGATATTGATTAAGGTATTGTGATTGTGTAGCTCATGTAAAAATGTTATGTATATAAGCTGTTAATGAATAGTTATCTATAATAGTAAAGTTTGTAGTCATGTTAGATTTTCTAGATGTACATAGATATATTTTAGATTGACATTCTTCATATATTTCAAAGACTACAGAATATGCTATTTAATGTTTAAATAACTTAGGTCTTTTCATAACAATGAGACACTCTACTCCTGGCAGCACCAATCTACATCAAGAAGAAAATGGGCATCAAAGAGGATCCTTATGGAGTTTGATAGCCATTTCGGCAAGAAACTGTTCTTGCCTGGACTGTTGCATAAACTGGACACAAATAACCCACAGAGAGATGCCTGCTGAACCTGCCTAAAGGTGAGATGAGCTTTCAGGGTTCCTGATTCATGAAAGAGTCTGCGAGACATCCTGTAGGACATAGCAGATAGTGACTGAACTGCCTTTGAAATTTCCTGCTTCATGGAAATGTCTGCTGGAAGCTATGGGCCTGTAGGCCAAAGACGGATGCCCCAATGGTACAGAGAATCTTTGGGTGACTGTCAAGGCAGCGAGATGTCTCTGTCATTTCTAGATTTTGAAAGCTGCTTATTTCTTGTTTGCTTAGGTAATATTGTATCTTTCTGGAGTCTTTGATGGAGTTGAAGAATAGTTAGTTATAGTTATAGTTTTCCTTAGGTATGATAAAGATAAAATAGATGTAAATATTGTAATGCTTACTTGATAACTGTTTTGTTATATGTAATTTACCTATGTTAAAGTTAAAGCCTTCCTTTTTTTTGTTTAATCAGAAAAAGGGGAAATGATGGAGTAAGGTCATTGGTTAAAGACAAAGAAACTGCTTGGCCCTCATAGGTTGGAACATAGGTCGTTGGAGTAAACAGAACAGAATGCTGGGAGGAAGAGGAAGTGAGCTCATACACTTTAGCTCTGCTCTCTGGGGCAGATGCGATGAAGCTCCACCCCAGGATGGACGTAGGCTAGAATCTTGCCGGTAAGCGCACCTTGGGGTGCTTCACACATTATGAGAAATGGGCTAGTCCAGGTGCGAGAGTTAGCCGAGAAGAGGCTAGATATAATGGGCCCAGAAGTGTTTAAAAGAATACAGTTTGTGTGTTGTTATTTCGGGGCATAAGCTAGCCAGGCGACCAGGAGCTGGGGCGGCAGCAACACAGCCCACAGCTCCTACTACACATAATAAATAAATAAATATTTAAAAGAGTACTGGCTGCTCTTTCAGAGAACCCAGGTTCAAATCCCAGCACCCAAGCCTGTCTGTAACTCCAGTTCCAGGGCTTATGACACTCTCACATAAACATACATGCAGACAAAACACCAATGAAAATGAAATAAATTGTAAAAAAATTTAATCCAAATCCTCTAACAATTTAGTCAGGAAAAACAACTAAAACATATAGGGTCATGTGATAGTTCCTGAACTTTCTTTTATGTTGCTACTTAACAATGTTCCCATAAAGTAAAAGGCTTCGTAATTCATGCACAAGCACAGAACCAGAAGAAAAAGTGTTCAGTAATAATAATGAGAAAATCTGGGGAGGATGCATAACATGTTTAAATTATAACATATACATTACTAAAGCCAAGAGGCCAGAAAATTAAACACCAAAATCCAGTTGTACAAATACATTACTAGTGCTAGACACGTGGCTCAATTAATGGGATGTTCACCTAATAGGTAGCAAGCCGTAGGTACAATCCCGAGCATGGCATAAGACTAAGCACAGTGTGTCCTAGACGGTAATCCCGGCACTTAGGAAGTGTGGGTTTGATGAGGATGAGAAGTTCAAGGGTTTTCTCAACTAGCCGGCAAGTATGATCACAGCCTGGGATACAGGAAACTACATCTACCATGTAAAAAATTAAAATGTTTTACACTGAGGATTAACATATTAATCACAGTAAACTAAATTTATGGTACTACCTAAGTTATTTATTGTATAAAACAACAGCAACTGAAAACCACAAGCAACTCAAGACAACACGGATGCTGCTCTGATAAGGAATCCTGCCTAAACTTTGGTCCTAAATACTCAATTCAGCAGCCAGATTTCCTAACAGACGAGAACAGAACATTTCCAGTCACTGAAAGCCAAACAGTAATAGCCACACATTTAGGAGAGGATTAGTGAGGGGCCCTGGGCTTTTATAAAGGACTATGAAATGAAAATCACTGGCCTTCCACAACACAAGAAAACAGGGAATGAGAGGAGCGTGATTATGATACAAAGAGGACAGGGGAGAAATTGTGTGAAAGAACGGGCAGAAAAAAGGGCGGGGCAGAGAGCTAAAAGGCCACTGGTGATTCAACTCAATGGTAAAGCTTTGTTGCTTTATCTAGTTCAAACTTTAGCACCGGAAAAGAAAAAAAAAAAGGAAAAGGAGAGCGAGGTACAGATGACTAAGGACAGTTATTTCCAGGAGATAGGACACTGAGAAAACTTGCTTGACACTAACAATGGAGCCTGGAGAAGAAAGCTGTGCAAGTAAAGCTAAAAGCAAAGGTCCCGGGCCTTTGGTCACTCTTTCCTGGGACAAATTTCCCAATGAAATGTTAGTGACGCCTTCTGGAGGGAGGAACGCGGACCCAATGCTGTGCAAGGACTGGTAAAGCGATTTTCCATTCAGATTGAAGGGAGACCCAAAAGCGCCACAGGAAAGGACCAGCAGGAACTGGTTCTAGGACACCAGGAAACTGCGGGGATTCAAAATTGGTCTTGGTGGACAATTTTCAACAGGAAGTAGAGCATATGGTAATCCCCAACTAGGGCAGAACCAAAGTAGTGAAGAATCTGTGGGCTGGGCACAGTTCAGTGGAAAAGAGCTTGCCTGGCACACTGGGTTCTATTCCCAGTGCCACAAAAAAAGGAAGAGGAGGAGGAGGAGAAGGAGGAGGAGGAGGAGGACAAGGACAAGGAGGACTAGGAAGACTAGGAGGAGGACAAAGACTAGGACCAGGGAGGCAGAGTCTTGGATGGGAACTAGAAACCCGGTTTCCCTCCCCCGTGACCTTGGACAAGTCACTTCACTTCCCCACGCCCTCTGCTACTGGACAACAGTAACTGTGTCCTGATGGAGGAAGGTCATTGGTTAAATAATAAAGAAACTGCCTAGGTCCATTTATAGGCCAGCCCTTAGGTGGGTGGAGTAAACAGACAGAATGCTGGGAGAAAGAAGCCGAGTCAGGAGTCGCCATGATTCTCTCTCTCCAGACAGACGCAGGTTAAGATCTTTCCTGGTAAGGCAGCTCGTGGGCTACACAGAATATTAGAAATGGGTTAGATCAATATGTAAGAGCTAGCCAGTAAGAGGCTGTAGCTAATGGGCCAGGCAGTGATTAAAAGAATACAGTTTCCGTGTAATTATTTCGGGGCATAAGCTAGCCATGCAGGCGGCTGGGTGCCGGGGACGCAGCCCTGCTGCTCCTATTACAACAGAGTGGCACCCAACGTGCTAATGAACTCCATGTAAAACCTGAGAGGGCTTGAAAAGGAGAGAGAGAGAATTTAAGACAGCTTTTTGCTGTTTGTGGGTTGCGTGCCGCAAAGAAATTGTCCTGACTCACCAGCAGGAAAAAACTGGCTGTTTTAAAATTGCCGGCTTTCTGGGCTGTGCCGCCATTGCGATCTCTATCTGGCTCCTGCGGGAGACAGAGCTTTTAAATGGAGCATTTGGAGTAAAGTGATATGGCTTGCTTGATGGCAACTAGACTCACTGTGTGCCTAAAAGAAAGTCATTGCGCGCTGCGGCTCAGAGGCACAAGAGGCTCCGCCATGTTGGACTGGGCGGGGCAAGCAGGCAGTACATGTTTTTGACCTAGGAATGTCACAGCTAAGATTCTTAAGCGCTTAGCGATTTAAAAGCACAAAACAAAGTGCTCCTGGATACTAAAAAAAAAAAATTACAGATTTACAATAAAACAGATTCAGACATAAAAGACCTCTATGGGTCACAGTGTAGGATGAATGTACGTAGGCTTGAGAGAGAGAAAAAATATATATAAAGAATAAAGTTAATGTCTTAAAAAAAGGGTAAAGTCTTTAAAGAGACAGAGTACAGATAGTTATAGATTAAAAGAAATAAAGAAAAATAAGCCACGTAAAAATGGAAAATTCACAGAGAGTCTGGATTCTTTGTATTATTGTGTTTTCTTTAAAATTTTTGACTGTGAAGGAGCTAAGTACAGAGAGACATTTCATTACATGGGCTGCCAAGCTAAACCAGAATGGATATAAGGGTATTATGATTTCAGAATTTGAGACTAAGGATATGATACTTTGGAGAGGGTCTTCTTTTGTTTTCACAGAGGATGAGACTCTGTGGATTGCGTCTATACCAATATGGTATGATAGACCACGCCCTCCTGAAAGGTTACTGTGAACACCCTCAAAAAATTACTTCACTCAACTGCCGACTGAGATGACCCTGACACACAGGTCACACCATAAAAGATCTAAATACAGCGCCCCCATTCAGCAGGAAGCAGTTTGGAGAGAAAAAACTGCACCCATATTCCCAAATATTGTTTATAATTTTTTTTACATTTAAAGGGGGAATATGATATAGATATGAATAATTTGCATTGGTGTGGATTTGAAGGTCAATTTTGTTATATGTATATGCATATTTCTAATCTTGATTAAGGTATTGTGATTGTGTAGTTCATTTAAAAATGTAATGTATATAGGTTGTTAATGGATAATCATCGATAATTATCAAGCTTTTAGTCATATTATTTAGATTTTTCTAGATGTGCATAGATATATTTCAGTTATATAGGCATTCTTCATATCTTTCAAAGACTGCAGAATATGGCATTTAATGTTTTAATAACTTAGGGCTTTTCATGACAATGAGACACTCTGCTCCTGGCAGCACCAATCTACTTCAAGAGGAAGATGGGCATCGAAGAGGCTCCTTAAGGAGTTTGATAGCCATTTGGGCAAGAAACTGCTCTTGCCTGGACTGTTGCATAAACTGGACACAGAGAACCCTCAGAGAGAGGACTACTGAACTTAGTGAGATGGTCTTTACTAAAGGTGAGATGGTCTTTCGGGGTTCCTGACTCATGAAAGAGTCTGCAAGACACTCTGCAGGACACAGCAAAAAGTGACTGAACTGTCTTTGGAATTTCCTGCTTCATGGAAATGTCTGCTGAAAACTATGGGCCTGTAGGCCGAAGATGGATGCCCCAACAGTACAAAAGAACTTTGGGTGACTGTCCAGGCAGTGAGATGTCTCTGTCATTTCTAGAGTTTTGGATCTCTTGTTTACTCAGGTAATATTATATCCTTCTGGAGTCTTTGATGGAGTTGAAGAATGGATAGATAGTTATAGTTTTCCTTAGTTATGATAAGAGATAAAATAGATATAAATATTGTAACTGTAATTCTTGCTTGATAACTGTTTTGCTATATGTAATTTTACTGTGTTAAAGTGAAAGCCTTTCTTTTTTTGTTTAAACAGAAAAAGGGGAAATGATGGAGGAAGGTCATTGGTTAAATAATAAAGAAACTGCCTAGGTCCATTTATAGGCCAGCCCTTAGGTGGGTGGAGTAAACAGACAGAATGCTGGGAGAAAGAAGCCGAGTCAGGAGTCGCCATGATTCTCTCTCTCCAGACAGACGCAGGTTAAGATCTTTCCTGGTAAGGCAGCTCGTGGGCTACACAGAATATTAGAAATGGGTTAGATCAATATGTAAGAGCTAGCCAATAAGAGGCTGGAACTAATGGGCCAGGCAGGGTTCAAAAGAATACAGTTTCCGTGTAATTATTTCGGGGCATAAGCCATGCGGGCGGCCGGGTGCCGGGGACGCAGCCCTGCCGCTCCTATTACAACAGTGTCCCAGCGGAAGGACTGCTCAATGGCTTCCATAGTGGTATTAGCACAGCAATTCGCACAATGCCTTCTGCTCTGTGTAACAAGTGCAAGGTAATTAACCAGGTCCATTTGATGGGTCCACAGGCAATGCTGGTGGAAGCTCTCAGAGAAGGAGGCAGGGCAGGGAGAAGGAGCAGGTCCAGGAGCTGGAAAGGTCCCAGGGCTGCAGTTGGGTGAGGTCGTCCTCACGAACAGAGCTCTCAGGTGAAAGAAGGTGGGAGAACTCTCCCCCAGGAATGACATCACCAGGATGCTCTCATCCCTGCATGCAGAGATGGTGCCCTCTCCTGACTGAGGAGCTACTGCCCGAAAGGAGCTGCGGCCCAACAGAGCCAAGCCTCACCCTCTCTCCAGACAGGCTCCCAGCACAGCATCGCCCAGGATGCGGGAAAACTGGGGCTCTCCCCTCTGCCAGCGGCTGCACTCCGCCCGCTCACACTGGCCCTGACCCCGCCCTGGTACCTGAGCATGGGCCAGATACAGGCCATGTCTGTGCTCTCGAACTCCCTCAGGATCTGCTCGTGCTCCGTGGTGGTCTCCAGGCTCTCCTCCGCCATCTTTGCCTGTTCCATCGCATGGCAAGGCCTCATGGCCCTCACTCACCAGGGACCCCCAGCTCCCTGAGCCTAGGTTCTGTGGCTGCTGGCTCAGCACCCTGCAGAGCGACCCCGCCCTCGGAGGAGACGCCCCCAGTCGTCACTCTGAGTGCCAGAATCCTGCACTGCCGCATGGGATTGGTAGTTCTCTCAGTGACGCCAAGCTGGGTTCTATCCTTTCTTTTTTTTTTTTTTTTACTTATTTATTTATTTTTATTCTTTTTTAATTAAAATTTCCACCTGCTCCCCATATCCCATTTCCCTCCCCTCCTCCCAAATATTGCCCTCCCCCCACTTCCCTCCCCCTATCCCCACTCCTCTTCTCCTCCCCCCACTCCATTCCCCCTCCCTCTCGATACTGAAGAGCAGTCCAAATTCCCTGCCCTGCGGGAAGACCAAGGTCCTTCTATCTACATCCAGAAAGGTGAGCATCCAAACAGGCTAAGCTCCCACAAAGCCAGTTCATGTATTAGGATCGAAACCTAGTGCCATTGTCCTTGGCTTCTCATCAGTCTTCATTGACCGCCATGCTCAGAGAGTCCGGAATCAACCCATGCTTATTCAGTCCCAGACCAGCTGGCCTTGGTGGGCTCCCAATAAATCAGTTCCACTGTCACAGTGGGTGGGTGCACGCCTCGTGGTCCTGATTTCCTTGCTCATGTTCTCCCTCCTTCTGCTCCTCATTTAGACCTTAAGAGCTCAGACGGTTGCTCCAAATTGGGTCTCTGTCTCTCTCTTGATCCATCGCCAGATGAAGGTTCCCATGCCATTCTCCTTGGATTCTCGTCAGCTCTCATTTTCCGCCACATTCAAAGTGTCCGGTTTCATCCCATGTTTTTTCAGTAGCAGTCCAGCTGGCCTTGGTGAGCTCCCAATAGATCGGCCCCACTGTCTCAGTGGTTGGGTGCACCCCTCATGGTCCTGACTTCCTTGTTCATGTTCTCTCTCCTTCTGCTCCTCATTATAACCTTGGGAGCTCCGTCCGGTGCTGCAGTGTGGGTCTCTGTCTCTATCTCCATCCATCGCTAGATGAAGGTTCTATGGCGATATGCAAGATATTCATCAGTATGATTATAGGATAGGTTCATTTCAGGTTCCCTATCCTCAGGTGCCCCAATGAACTACCTGAGGACATTGCCCTGGGCATCTGGTAGCCATTCCAAGTTCAAGTCTCTTGCCAACCCTTAGGTGGCTCCCTTAACTAAGGTATGAGTTTCGGGATTCCTGGATCCTGGTGATGTCACGTTGCCTTTCAAGTTGTTGGGGGAATTCTTGCATTGGCGCCTGCCCATCTTTTCCTTCAAATGGAGCCAGGAGAGGCCTGATGTCTTGGACCAGTCTTTGCTGTGACTAACTCTCTAGGTGTATCTCCTCAGTGTAGGGGCAGGAACCGTTCCCTTCCAGGTGAACTCCTCAACACCAAAACATGGATGCGTGGTATTCCAATGACCCGCGTAAAGAAGGCCGAATGCAAGGGGTTGGGCGGGGTCCAGTAGAACACAGGCGACACTGCAGTACAAGCTGGAGGTGCCTGCGCTCCCTTTCGGGGGTTGCTGAGGCCTGCCCGCTGCTCTGGTTGGGTAGCCTTAGTGTAGGGGCGTTTGTGCTCTCTACCGGGACCGTCCGCCCCAGGATAGCACACACTCACCCGTCCCGATGAAACTTCTTGGCACCTACACAGGAACTCCTGGATGCCCCAATGAGCCAGGGACTAATGGAAGTAGGGTGCAGGCAGAGCAGGTCCAGCAGATCACAGCAGAGACTGCAGCCCCAGCAGCAGGGGCCCGCTTTCCCTGGCGGGGACCTTGAGGCCTGCCCTCTGGTCAGGGACTCACTGCTCTGGATTGGTAGCCTTAGTGAAATGGCCTGGGTTCTATCCTTTCAATCGTTGGATCTGTGCCAATTGCTGCGACTTTGATATAGACAGAGCACTTTACGACACATGTATACAGTGACATTAAATCAGACAGTGATATTAACTCTTCACAGTTTTTTTTAATGTGTATGGGTATTTTGCCCTACAAGTTTGCTTGGTACCAAAGGAAGCTAGAAAAGGGTGTCAGATCACCTGGAATTGGAGCTATAAATGATTGTGAGGTGCCCTGTGGTGCAGGGAATGAAACTCCAATCATCTGGAAGGGTTATAAATGCTCTTATCAACTGATGCTTCTCCACAGACCCTAAATATGAGGCCGAAGTCGCCCTGGAACTCAAGATCCTCCTGCCTCCACCTCTTTTTATTCCTTTGAAATTATAATATAATTACAAGTTTTCTCCCTTCCCTTCCCTCCCTTCAAAGCCTCCCATATACCGCTCCCCAGTCTCCTTCAAAAAATGATCTCTCTTTTCACTGCTATCACATGCATATATATATATATATATATATGTCAGTTTGCAAAATGTAACATGTATTATGTTTGAGGGGATGACAGTTTCTGCCTCGACCTCTTTTTTTATCTGTTTATTTTACATCCTGACTTTCTCCCCATAGTCCTCTCTCTCATTCCACCCCTCATTCCACCCCTGAATCCCCTCCTCTTCAGTCTCCATCCAGGAAAGAGCAGGTCTCCTAGCATTATCAATAAATCATGACATATCAAGTTACAGTACAACTGAGCACCTCCCCTGTATTAAGGGTGGGCAGGGCGACCCAGTATGAGAAGTAGGATCCCAGAAGCCAGTATAAGAGTCTGAGACAGACCCTGTTCCCACTATTAGGAGTCCCACAACTGTAGAATATGCAGAGTGCCAATGTAGGTCCCATGCAGGCTCCCTGGTTGTCGGTTCAGTCACTGCGAACCCTTATGAACCCAAATTAGTTGACTGGGTGAGCATTCCCATGGTGTCCTTGATCACGCTGGCTCCTACACATCTTTGTCCTCCTCCTCCTCCTCTGCAGGATTCCCAGACTCCATCTAATGTTTGGCTGTGGTTCTCTGCATCTGCCTCCATAAGTTGTTGATAACACCTCTCTGATGACAATTGGGCCAAGCACTAATCTGGTTACTGGAGACAGCCAGTTCAGGCTACTTATCCACTGTTGCTAGGAGTCTATGATGGGATCCTCCACATAGACTCCTGGAAGAGTCATCAGCGCCAACCCAAAAATGCCACCCCTAGCCAACCCCCTCAACACTCTCCCTCCTCATACCTCCCCCAACCTGATTGCTCAAGTTCCCATCTTCACCTGCTCTCAGTGCACTCAAGAAATCTCTTCTGTTTCCCCTTCCCATGGAGATTCATGTGCCCCCGTAGCCCCTCCACCCGCCATGAGCTCTCTTGTTAACTAGTCTCTATGGGTCTGTGGGTTCTAGTATAGTTAGCCTTTATTTTACAGCTAATATTCACTATGTGTGAGTACATGCCATGTGTGTCTTTATCAGCCTGGGTTACCACACTCCCGATGATTTTTTTTTCTAGTTCCATCTACTTGCTTTCAAATTTCCTTGTATCCTTGTTTTTAACAGCTGAGTAATAATCCCAGTGTCTAAATGAACCACATTTTCTTCATTCATTCCTCAGTAGAGGGACATGAAGATTGTTTCCAGGTTTTCAATATTACAGATAAAACTGCCATGAACATAATTAAACAAGTGTCCTTGTGGTATGATTGTGCATCCTCTGGGTATATGCCCGAGAGCAATACAGCTGAGGCTTGTGGTAGGTTGATCCCCAGTTTTCTGAGGAATCACCACACTGACTTCCAAAGTGGCTGGAAAAGTTTTCACTCCCACCAGCAATGGAGGAGTGTTCCCCTTTTTCCACGTCCTCTTCAGCTTGCCCCTTGTGTTTTTATTCTCAGCCATTCTGACAGGTATAAGATTGAATCTCAGAGTCAGTTTGATTTGTATTTCTCTGATGACTAAGAATGTTAAACATCTCAAGTGTTTTTCAGTCATTTGAGATTCTTCTGTTGAGAATTTTCTGCTTATATCTGCACCCCATTTTTTTACTTGGACTATTTGGTTGGTTGATACCTAGTTTCTTGAGTTCTCTATATATTTTGGACATCAGGCCTCTGTCGGATGTTGGTTTGGTGAAGATCTTGTCCCATTCTATAAACTGCCAATTTGACCTATTGATGGTGTCCTTTGCCTTACAGAAACTTCAGTTTCATGCAGACCCATTTATTAATTGTGTGTTGTACATTGTGCTGTTGTTATTCTGTTCTGGGAGTTGCTGCATGTACCATGCAATAGAAATTATTTTCCAATTTTCTATCAGGTTCAGTATACTTATTTCATATTGAGGTCTTTGATCACTTGGACTTGAGTTTTGTGCAGAGTGATAAATATGGATCTCTTTGCATTCTTCTACATGCTGACATCCAGTTCAAGATGCTTTATTTTTCCAAAGTATAATTTTTGCTTCTTTGTTGGAAATCAGATGTCCATAGGAATATGACCTTTTTTTTATTAAAAAAAAAATTTCAGCCTCCTCCCCACCTCCCATTTCCCTCCTCCTTCCACCCCTCTCCCACTCCCCCAACCCCTCGTCTCCTCCCTCTCCTGTCCCAGGAGCAGTCAGGGTTCGCTGCCCTGTGGAAAGTCCAAGGTCCTCCGCCCTCCATCCAGATCTAGGAAGTTGAACATCCAAACTCTCTAGGCTCCCACAAACCCAGAACATGAAGTAGGATCAAAACCCCATGCCATTGTCCTTGGGCTCTCGCCAGCTCTCATTGTCTGCCATGTTCAGAGAGTCCGGTTTTATCCCATGCTTTTTCAGTCACAGTCCAGCTGGCCTTGGTGAGTTCCCAATAGATCGGCCCAACTGTCTCAGTGGTTGGGTGCGCCCCTCGTGGTCCTGACTTCGTTGTACATGTTCTCCCACCTTCTACTCCTCATTAGGACGTTGGGAGCTCAGTCCGATGCTCCAGTGTGGGTCTCTGTCTCTATCTCCATCCAACGCTAGATGAATGTTCTATGGTGATATGCAAGATATTCATCAGTATGGCTATAGGATAGGTTTATTTCAGGTTCCCTATCCTCAGGTGCCCAAGGAACTAACTGGGGACATTGCCCTGGTCATCTGGTAGCCACCCCATTTTCAAGTCTCTTGCCAACCCTGAGGTGGTTCCCTTAACTAAGATATTAGTTTCCCTGCTCCCCTATCCAAACTTCCGATATCCCCAATCATCCCGTTTCCCCAAGTTACCCTCATCCTCTCCTTCACACTTTTCTCTCCCCATCTCCCCTTAAACCCATACCACACTACCACCAAGATTACAATTTTTTGCCCGGCAATCTTGTCTATTTCCCATAGCCAGGAGGATAACTATATGTTTTTCCTTGGATTTGCCTTCTTGTTTAGCTTCTTTAGGACCACAAATTATAGACTCAGTGGCCCCCTATCCATGGTTAGAAACCAATTATGAGTGAGTACATTCCATGATCTTCGTTTTGGGTCTGGGTTACCTCACTCTGGATAGTATTTTCTATTTCCATCCGTTTGCATGCCAAAATCGAGAAGTCATTGTTTTTTACTGCAGAGCAGTACTCTAATGTTTATATATACCACACTTTCTTCATCCGTTCTTCCATTGAAGGACATCTAGGATGCTTCCAGGTTCTGGCTATTACAAATAATGCTGCTATGAACATAGTTGAACAAATGTTTTGTCATATGATAAGGGATTTCTTGGGTATATTCCCAAGAGTTGTTTTGCTGGGTCCCGGGGTAGGTTGATCCCAATTTTTCTGAGAAACCGCCACACTGATTTTCAAAGTGGTTGCACAAGTTTGCATTCCCACCAGCAATGGAAGAGGGTACCCCTTTCTCCACAACCTCTCCAGCAAAGGCTATCCTTGGGGTTTTTGATTTTAGTCATTATGACAGGTGTAAGATGGTATCTAAAAATTGTTTTGATTTGCATTTCTCTGATCGCTAAGGAGGTTGAGCATGATCTTAAGTATCTTTTGCCCATTTGAAATTCTTCTGTTGAGAATTCTCTGTTCAGTTCAGTGCCCCAATTTTTAATTGGGTTAATTATCGTTTAATGTCTAGTTTCTTGAGTTCTTTATATATTTTGGAGATCAGACCTTTGTCTGTTGCGGGGTTGGTGAAGATCTTCTCCCAGTCAGTAGGGTGTCTTTTTGTCTTCGTGACAGTGTGCTT
This sequence comes from Chionomys nivalis, assembly GCF_950005125.1. Taxonomy (NCBI): domain Eukaryota; kingdom Metazoa; phylum Chordata; class Mammalia; order Rodentia; family Cricetidae; genus Chionomys; species Chionomys nivalis. Next base: position 45,762 of record NW_026646934.1, on the reverse strand, counting down.
TGTTTACAGAAGCTTCTCAGTTTCAGGAGGTCCCATTTATTCAATGTTGCCCTTAATGTCTGTTCTGCTGGGCTTATACATAGGAAGCGATCTCCTGTGCCCATATGTTGTAGGGTACTTTCCAGTTTCTCTTCTGTAAGGTTGAGTGTGTTCAGATTGATATAGATGTCTTTGATCCATTTGGACTTGAGTTTTGTGTATGGTGATAGATATGGGTCTATTTTCATTCTTCTACAGTTTGACATCCAGTTGAGCCAGCACCACTTGTTTAAGATGCTTTCTTTCTTTCATTGTACAGTTTTAGCTCCTTTATCGAAAATGAGGTGTCCATAGGTTTGTGCGTTAAAATCCGGGTCTTCTATATGATTCCATTGGTTGACTTCTTTGTTTTTATGACAGTACCATGCTGTTTTCCTTACTGTAGCACTGTAATTGAGTTTGAAATCAGGGATGGTAATGCCTCCAGAAGTTCGTTTATTGTATAAGATTGTTTTGGCTATCCTGGGTTTTTTGTTTCTCCATATAAAGTTGATTATTGTCCTCTCAAGGTCTGTGAAGAATTTTGATGGGACCTTGATGGGGATTGCATTGAATCTATAGATTGCCTTTGGTAGAATTGCCATTTTTACGATGTTGATCCTCCCAATCCAAGTGCAAGGGAAATTTTTCCATTTTCTGGTATCGTCTTTAATTTCTTTCTTCAAAAACTTAAAGTTCTTGTCAAATAGATCTTTCACTTCCTTGGTTAGAGTTACCCCAAGATATTTTATGCTGTTTGTGGCTATCGTGAAAGGTGATGATTCTCTTATTTCCCTCTCTGCTTCTATATCCTTTGTGTATAAGAGCGTGACTGTTTTTTTGGAGTTGATCTTGTATCCTGCCACATTACTAAAGGTATTTATAAGCTGTATAAGTTCTTTGGTGAAGTTTTTGGGGTCGCTTAACTACTCTAGTATATCATCTGCAAATAACGCATGTTTAACTTCTTCCTTTCCAATTCGAAATCCCTTTATCCCCTTATGTTGTCTTATTGCTATTGCTAAGACTTCAAGAACTATATTGAAGAGGTATGGGGAGAGTGGACAGCCTTGGGGTGTTCCTGATTTTAGTGGGATGGCTTTAAGTTGCTCTCTGTTTAATTTGATGTTAGCTGTTGGCTTGCTGTAAATAGCTTTAATTATATTTATGTATGACCCTTGTATCCCTAATCTCTCCAAGACTTTTATCATAAAGGGATGTTGAACTTTCTCAAATGCTTTTTCAGCATCTAATGAAAGTATCATAGGATTTTTTCTTTCAGTTTATTTATATGATGGATTACATTGATAGATTTGCATATGTTGAACCAGCCCTGCAATGGATAATTTTTCTAATGTGTTCTTGGATTCGGTTTGCCAGTATTTTGTTGAGGATTTTTGCGTCGATGTTCATGAGTGAGATTGGCCTGTAATTCTCTTTCTTCGTTGAGTCTTTGTGTGGTTTTGGTATCAGAGTTACTGTAGCTTCATAGAACGAAATTGGCAATGACTCTTCTGTTACTATATTGTGAAATTCATTTAGGAGTATAGGTATTAGGTCTTCTTGGAAGTTCTGGGAGAATTCCGCATTGAAACCATCTGGTCCTTTACTTTTTTTTAATCTAAAAAAGGGTCTATTTCTTTAACATTTTCCAGTTTTGTGGAATACAGGCTTTTGTAGTAAGATCTAATGATTCTCTGAATTTCCTCTGTGTCTGTGGTTATGTCCCCCTTTTCATTTCTGATTTTATTAATTTCCAAATTCTCTCTCTGCCATTTGATTTATTTGGATACGGGTTTATTAATCTTGTTGATTTTCTCCAAGAACCAGCTTTTTGTTTCATTGATTCTCTCAATTGTTCTGTGTCTCTATTTTGTTGATTTCAGCCCTTAGTTGATTGTTTCCAATCTTCTACTACTTCTAGGTGAGTCTGCTTCTTTTTTTCTAGAACTTTCTGGTGGGCTGTTAAGTCTCCAATATGTGCTTTCTCTGTTTTCTTTATGTGGGCACTTAATGCTATGAACTTTCCTCTCAGGACTGATTTCATAGTGTCCAATAGGTTTGAGTATGTTGTTTTTTTATTTTCATTGAATTCAAGGAAGACTTTAGTTTCTTTCTTTATTTCTTCTTTAATCCAGGTATGGTTCAGTAGTTGACTGTTCTGTTTCCATGAGTTTGTAGGCTTTCTGGGGGTAGCATTGCTGTTGAATTCTAGCTTTAATCCATGGTGATCTGATAAGATACAGGTGGTTGCAGATTTTTTTGTAACTGTGGATGTTTGCTTTGTTACTGAGTATGTGGTCAATTTTCGAGAAGGTTCCATGAGCTGCAGAGAAGAAGGTATATTGTTTCCTATTTGGGTGGAATATTCTATAGATGTCTGTTATGTACATTTGATACATTACCTCCATTAATTCTCTTATTTCTCTGTTAGGGTTCTGTCTAATTGACCTGTCCATAGGTAGAGAGGAGTGTTGAAGTCTCCCAATATTAATGTGTGCTTCCTTTTTTCTCTGCAGTTTCTGTAAGAAGAGCAATGAGCAACCAATATGCAAAGAATGGGGGGAGGCAACATAAATACTAATATTAATGATTTTTGACATAAAGTAAGGACAATGAAACTTCCAGAAGTTTCTGGAAGAATTTGGAGTCAAAATATTGATCACAAATGAAGAGAATTGGGTAGAAGTATCCCATGTCCAGATATCTCAACTGCAGTATGGGTGTTCCTTTGCTGGTATTCAAATTATGTACAGCAGAAACTAAGAGACCATGGATGCAAGCCCAGACTACTATACCCAGCCGAGCTTCGTTCACTATAAATGGAGAAAACAAAATTTTCTAGGAGAAAAACAAATTTAAACAATACCTCGCCACACATCCAGCCTTACAGAAAGTAATAGAAGGAAAATCACAAACCAAGGAGCCCAACAATGCCCACAAAAACTCAGACATCTAAGGACCCTTCACCAGAACAAATTGAAGAAGGGAAACACACAAACTCTACTACAAAAAGAAAGAAAGAAAGAAAGAAAGAAAGAAAGAAAGAAAGAAAAAATGAGCGGAGTTAACAACCAATGGTCATTACTATCACTTAATATCAATGGACTCAAATCACCTATAAAGAGGCACAGGCTAAGAGATTGGATACGAAAACAGGATCCAACATTTTGCTGTTTCCAAGAAACACACCTCAAACACAAAGACAGACACCTACTCAGAGTAAAGGGCTGGGAAAAGGTTTATCAAGCAAACAGACCTAAGAAACAAGCAGGTGTGGCCATACTAATTTCTAAGAAAGTTGACTTCAAAGTAAAATCAATCAAAAGAGATGGAGATGGACATTTTTTACTCATAACAGGAACAATTCACCAGGATGAAGTCTCAATCCTGAATATCTATGCCCCTAATATAAAAGCACCCACTTGTGTAAAAGAAACGTTACTAAAACTCAAGGCAGTCATCAAACCACACACTCTAATAGTAGGAGATTTCAACACTCCTCTCTCACCAATGGTCAGGTCAATCAGACAGAAACCTAACAGAGAAATAAGAGGATTAAGGGAGGTAATGAATCAAATGGACTTAACAGACATCTGTAGAACATTCCACTCAAATAGGAAAGAATATACCTGCTTCTCTGAAGCTCATGGAACCTCTCGAAAATAGACCACATACTCGGTAACAAAGCAAACTTTCACAGCTACACAAAAATATCTTATCAGAAAACCATGGATTAAAGTTAGAATTCAACAACAATGCTATCCCTGAAAGCCTATGAATTCATGGAAACTGGACAGTCAACTATTGAACCACACCTGGATAAGGAAGAAATAAAGAAATTAAAGTCTTTCTTGAATTCACTGAAAACAAAGACTCAACATACTCAAACCTATGGGACACTATGAAAGCAGTGCTAAGAGGAAAGTTCATAACATTAAGTGCCCACTTAAAGAAAACAGAGAAAGCACACATTGGAGACTTAATAGCCCACTTGAAAGCTTTAGAAAAAAAAGAAGCAGACTCACCTAGGAGAAGTAGAAAACTGGAAATAATCAAATTATGGGCTGAAATCAACAAAATAGAAACACAGAAAACAATCCAAAGAATCACGGAAACAAAAAGCTGGTTCATGGAGAAAATCAATAAGATTGATAAACCCCTATCCAAACTAATCAAATGGCGGAGAGAGAATACGCAAATTAACAAACTCAGAAAAGAAAAGGGAGACATAACAACAGACACAGCGGAAATTTAGAGAATCATTAGATCTTACTATAAAAACCTGTATGCCACAAAATTGGAAAATATAAAAGAATGGACTCTTTCTTAGATAAGTACCATATACCAAAGTTAAACCACGACCAGGTGAACAATCTAAATAGACCTGTTAGTCATGAAGAATTAGAAGTTGTTATAAAAAGCCTCCCCACCAAAAAAAGCGCAGGTACAGACGGCTTCAATGCAGAATTCTACCAGAACTTCCAAGAAGACCTAATACCTATACCCCTTAATGTATTTCACAATATAGAAACAGAGAACTCATTGCCAAATTCCTTTTTTGAAGCTGCAGTTACTCTGATACCAAACCCACACAAAGACACAACCATGAAAGAGAACTACAGGCCAATCTCACTCATGAACATCAACACAAAAATACTCAATAAAACACTGGCAAACCGTATCCAAGAACACATTAGAAAAATTATCCATTATGATCAAGAAGGCTTCATCACAGAGATGCAGGGCTGGTTCAACATACAAAATCTATCATTGTATTCCATCATATAAATAAACTAAATTAAAAAACCATATGATCATTTCATTAGATGCTGAAAAAGCATTCAAAAAATCCAACATCCCTTTAGGATAAAGGTCTTAGAGAGATTAGGAATACAAGGGTCATACCTAAGTATAATAAAAGCTATTTATAGCAAGCCATCAGCTAACATCAAATTAAATGGAGAGAAACTCAAAGCTATTCCACTAAAATCAGGAACACAACAAGGTTGTCCACTCTCTCCATACCTCTTTAATATAGTGCTTGAAATTCTAGCAATAGCAATAAGACAACATAAGGGGATCAAAGGGATTCAAATTGGAAAGGAAGAAGTTAAACTTTCATTATTTGCAGACGATATGATAGTGTACATAAGTGACCCCAAAAACTCCAGCAAAGAACTCCTTTAGCTGATAAACACCTTTAGTAGCCTTTCAGGATACAAGATTAATTCCATAAAATCAGTTGCCCTCCTATAAGCAAAGGATAAGGAAGCAGAGAGGAAAATCAGAGAAGCATCACCCTTCACGATAGCCACAAATAGCATAAAATATCTTGGGGTAACTCTTACCAAGGAAATGAAGGATTTATTTGTCAAGAACTTTAAGTCTATTAAGAAAGAAATTGAGGAGGATACCAGAAAATGGAAGGATCTCCCTTGCTCTTGGATTGGGAGGATCAACATAGTAAAAATGGCAATTCTACCCAGGGCAATTTATAGATTCAATGCAATCCCCATTAAAATCCCATTAAAATTCTGCACAGATCTTAAGAGGACAATAATCAACTTTATATGGAGAAACAAAAAACCCAGGATAGCCAAAACATTCTTACATAATAAAGGATCATCTGGAGGCATTACCATCCCAGACCTCAAACTCTATTACAGAGCCTCAGTATTGAAAACATCTTGGTATTTTCATAAAAACAGAGAAGTCGATCAATGGAACCGAGTAGAAGACCCTGATTTTAACTCACAAACATATGAACACCTAATTTTTGATAAAGGAGCTAAAAGTATTAATGGAAAAATGAGAGCATCTTCAACAAATTGTGCTGGCAGAACTGGTTGTCAACCTGTAGAAGAATGAAAATAGACCATGCACAAAACTCAAGTCCAAATGGATTAAAGACCTCAATAATTGCCTGAAAAAACTGAACTTGATAGAAGAAAAAGTGGGAAGTACTCAACAACATATGGGTACATGAGATCACTTCCTACGTTTATCCCCTGCAGCACAGACATTAAGGACAACATTGAGTAAATGGGACCTCCTGAAACTGAGTAGCTTCTGTAAAGCAAGTACACTGTCACTAAGATAAAAAGGCAACCCACTGACTGGAGAAGATCTTCACCAACCCTGCAACAGACAAGTTCTGATCTCCAAAATATATAAAGAACTCAAGAAACTAGACGTTAAAATGATAATTAACCCATTAAAAATGGGGCATTGAACTGAACAGAGAATTCTCAACAGAAGAAATTCAAATGGCCAAAAGACTCTTTTTTTTTTTTTTTTTTTTTTTTTGGTTTTTCGAGACAGGGTTTCTCTGTGGTTTTGGAGCCTGTCCTGGAGCTGGCTCTTGTAGACCAGGATGGTCTCGAACTCACAGAGCTCCACCTGCCTCTGCCTCCCAAGTGCTGGGATTAAAGGCCTGCGCCACCACCGCCCGGCTACCAAAAGACTCTTAAGGTCATGCTCAACCTCCTTAGCGATAAGGGAAATGCAAATTAAAACAACTTTGAGATACCATCTTACACCTGTCAGAATGGCTAAAATCAAAAACACCAAGGATAGCCTTTGCTGGAGAGGTTGTGGAGAAAGAGGCACACTCATTTGTTGCTGGTGGGAATGCAAACTTGTGCAACCACTTTGGAAATCCGTGTGGCGATTTCTCAGGAAATTTGGGATCAACCTACCCCAAGATCCAGTAATACCACTATTGGGAATATACCCAAGAGATGCACCATCAAATGACAAAAGTATCTGTTCAACTATGTTCATAGCAGCATTGTTTGTAATAGCCAAAACTGGGAAACAACCTAGATGCCCTTTAATGGAGGAATGGATGAAGAAAGTGTGGAATATATACAATTTAGAGTACTACTCAGCAGTAAACAATTACTTCTCAAATTTTGCGTGCAAATGGATGGAAATAGAAAACACTATCCTGAGTGAGGTATCCCAGACCCAAAAAGAGGAACATGGGATGTACTCACTCATAATAGGTGTCTAGCCATAAATAAAGGACATTGAGCATATAATTTGTGATCCTAGAGAAGATAAATAAGAAAGTGAACCCAAAGAAAATCGTATAGTCATCCGCCTGGAGAGGGGAAGTAGACAAGATTGCAGGGCAAAAACTGGGAACTTGCCGGTGAGGTGGCATGGGGCAAAGGGGAAATGGGATGAGAAACATGAGAAGGGGAGGATGGGAGGAGCTTGGGGGATTGGGATGGTTGGGATATAGGAAGGGAGGTTACGGGAGCAGCGAAGTATATATCCTAACTAAGGGAGCCATCTTAGGGTTGGCAAGAGACTTGACTCTAGAGGGGTCGCAGGTGTCCAGGGAGATGTCCCCAGCTGGTACCTTGGGCAACTGAGGAGAGGGAACCTGAAATGACCTTATCCTATACTGATGAATGTCTTACATATCACCTTAGAACCTTCATCTGGCAATGGATCGAGGTAGAGACAGAGACTCATTTTGGAGCAATGGTCTGAGCTCTTGAGGTCCAAATGAGGAGCAGAAGGAAGGAGAACATGAGCAAGGAAATCAGGACCACGAGGGATGCACCCACCCACTGTGACAGTGGATAAGATTTATTGGGAGCCTACCAAGCCCAGCTCGTCTGGGACTGAATAAGCATGGGTTGAAACTGGACTCTGAGCATGGTGGACAATCAAGGCTGATGAGAAGCCAAGGACAATGGCACTAGGTTTCGATCCTAATACATGAACCTGCTTTGTGGGAGCTTAGCCTTTTTAGATGCTCACCTTCCTGGACGTAGATAGAAGACCTTCGTCTTCCCGCAGGGCAGAGAATTTGGACTGCTCTTCAGTATCGAAAGGGAGGGGGAATGGTGTGGGGGCAGAGAAGAGGAGTGGGGATAGAGGGAGGGGGTGGCGGGAGGGAGCAATATTTGGGAGGAGGGGAGTGAAATGGGAAACGGGGAGCAGGTGGAAATATTAATTAAAAAAGAATACAAACAATGGTGTTTTCTAGTTGAAAAGCTAATCCTGATACATTATTGCAAAGAACAGTGTCTTGCTGGCAACTCTATCTTGAGAAGTCTGTACCCACCCTTACTACTGTGTGTACAACTGCCCCTTTCCTTAACACACACACATACACACATATACGTGTCTTTATTTATATTAAACCATTTTCTTAAAAAAAATACCTCGAACATTCAGGAAAAAACAATTCTGCTCATGCCAAAAAAAAAGAAAGAAAAAAAAGCAGTAGGTAGAGGTCAGTGGTGAAGTACCTGAGTGCAAGAAGCCCTGAGTGATATATAAAACAAATGAGCACATGTAAAATGTTAAACATCATTAACAACAAGAATTAAAAGGAAAACTACAATGAAGCCTGATGCAGTAGCTCAAATAGAGGCAGGAGAACACCAGAATGTCAAGAGCAGCCTCAGTTACCTAAGAACCAGTTGGAAAAAACAAAACACAAAACACCTACAGTTAAAACTGTTACATATATAAGAGACTAACCAAACTTGTAAAGATGGCAACACCAAATGCTAGTAATGATATGAAGGAATTAGAACATTTTGGCAAGCAAGTTAGTTACTATAACACTAGCAATTCTACTCATGGATAAGCTAAAAGAATCAAAAGCAGATGTTCAGCTGGGCGGTGGTGGCACACAGCTTTAGTCCCACCACTCATGAGGCAGGGGCAGGCGGATCTCTGTGATTTAGAGGCCAGCTTGGTCTACAAGAGGTAGTTCCAGGACAGTTTCCATAAGCTACAGAGAAACCATGTCTCAAAAAGAACAAAACAAAACAAAATTCAAAAAAAAGAAAAGAAAAGCATATGTTCAAAGACAAATCTATATGTATATGTTTATATAAGAGCTTTATTTATAATAACCAAGACCCAGAGACAACCAAGATGTCTTCATGAGTAAATGATAAATTGTGGTACAGTTATACTGCGGCAAACTACTCGGCAATTAAAAAAAAGTACACTGTTGCTACATTATAACAAAAGGATAAACCTCAGCGCTAAGTGGAAAAAGTCAGTCCTAGAATGTTAGGTAGGGTATATAAGATATGGTTCTTTGAAAACCTGATACAAAACACATGACTGGTTGTCAGGTTGGAAGAGAAAATACAGGCAGAGGGAAATGGGCCAAGCTATAAGAAAGGTACCCTGAGCATTCCTTGTGATGATGAAGTATGTCAATTTAATTATCAAGGTACAATATCAATACTGTGGACCTGACATCATAGTATTTATAAGATGTTATCAATGGGGAAAACTGAGTAAAGAGTACAGAGGAATCCCTGTATTATTTTGTTCAACTACATGCAAATTTATAGTCATCTAAAAATGATTCAAAACCTAAAAGATACATTCACTCAGATCCACATGTATTTTAAATGTTTTCTTGCCAGCGGTTCTCATTGTGTACCCCAGACTACCTTAGAACTTGATACACAGACCAGGCTGCATACAAATTTGAGTTTCTCCTGCCTCCACTTCCCAAGTTCTGGGATGACAGGCTTGCACCACCATGACTATCTGAATGCTATCAATTATATTTCCTTTGGACTTCAAGAGCTATTCTCACCCCACCTTCTTCTTTGTTTCTCCAAGGCTCATGGTCTCCACTGACCGCCCTTCTTTACCAATGTCATAAAGTCCTTCACCTCACACAAACCCAAACATTTGGCCAGCTCTATTATTACCAAATGTGCTCCATAAAAGCCACTCCTTAAATCAAAGTCCATATGAAAACCAATCAGGTCCAGAGTCTGTTATTTTTATACATCCATATTGCTTGACAAGATCACATTCCATACAGAAACTTTCGAAGTTTACTGTTTACTCGCAGCAGAGATTCCCCAGGAAACACATTGTTTTCACAGCTATGATGCTTGCTCTCTTACTTGACTATTTCACCAAACAATGTGTGTTTCAAAGTTCTAAATTACAGGAAATAGGAGGAAGAATTTTTAAAAATGGCAAGCACAAATGTAAAGAAACAAGTAAAGACACAACTTTCAAAATAGAAAAAAATACAAATTTTAAAAGTACAGATGCTGCCCGGAGTGGTGAGACAAGCCTCTAATCCCAGCACTTGGGAGTCAGAGGCAGGTGGATCTCTGCATTCCAGAAGAGCTTGGTCTACAGAGCAAGTTCCAGGAGAGCCAGGACTACACAGAGAAACCCTGCATCAAAAAACCCAAAAGAATAACAATAATACAGATGCTGCCAATAAAAAGAATGAAACTAGACAGGGAATATGTATGAAGAAACTGGTATTCTACTCTGTAATGCCAGAACAACAAACATGCTTGAGATCATATCAGGCCAACAAAACTTCCTACAAAACCAGGTCTATAAAGTCTATTCTTCTGCAATTTTAACAACAACAACAACAATAAAAAACTATGTAAACTGAGGGAAGCAAAATGACTTAGCAAGTGAAAGTACTTGCTGCACACGCCTAATGAACTACATTCAATCACCTGAATCCACATGAAGGTGGAACGGGAGAACATATCCGCAAACTTGCACTCTGACTCTACACACACAACAAAGCACACAAACGTATGCACACACATACACACAACAAAGTAAATTTATAAAATTTTATATAAAGCAATACTTTAATTAAAGTCATCCTTTTTGACAAACGAACATCATTACTTATCTAACATACAATGTAACAATTACATGGATTTTTAAACTCCAAAAGAATGGAAATATTCAAATGTCCCAGGTTTGGTGATGTGCACCCATAACCCCAGCATTAAGGTGGAATTGGCAGCAGTAGTAAGCATCATCCTAAACTGCATGAGTTCTAGGCCAGCTTGGACTACAGAAGACTATGTAAGACTTTCGAAAAAATAAATAAATAAATAAATAAATAAATAAATAAATAAATAAGCTAAATACATAAATACCCAAATACTTAGAACTATTTGTGGCTATTATTACTGGTTTAGCTTTTGCATAATCACCAATCTATTCTCAAAGCACATAACTAAATGAAGAACCAAATGTAGTACAATGCAAGATGCATGTTAACTCTTCAAGACATAACGGTAGGTAGCAATTTACAGAGTACTAACTCTATGTGCACCATTACAAAAACCACTAAAGCTGGGTGTCTGATACCATGCCTTCAATAGTCTGGAGGCAGAGACAGGCAAATCCTTTGAGATGCTTAGATGTTTCAATATGTAGTTTATATTTTAAAGTCCTAAATTAGTTGTAAAAATATCTCTTACATGCTTAAATTTATCACTCACTTATTGAGAATTATCTAAACTCTTAAAAAAAATCTTCGTCTGGAGCAGGATAAGTTACAGACATTTCAATTAAATTATTTCCTTAGTCAGAAATAAATGTTCCAGCCAACATAGTTTCTACATTACTTATCTTTTTTAACTTTATTTAACTTTATTTCATGCGTATTGATATAACGATGTCAGATTCTCTTGAACTGGAGTTACAGAAAGCTGCGAGCTTCCAATAAGGTGCTGGGAATTAAACCCGGGTGTAGCGTGAGGGGTCTGGTTGGTTGGGGATAATGTCGCGCCCGGTACCCCACAGAAACAGCTGACCTGAGCTAGTGAGAGCTCACTGACTCTGGACTGACAGCGGGGGAACCAGCAGAAGACCAAATTAGGCCCACTGAATATGGGGGACAGTGTAAGGCTTGGGCAGTCTGTGGGGCCACAGGCTATAGGACCAGGTTTTATCCCTAGTACTTGAACTGGCATCTAGGAGCACATTCTTTTTGGAGCGATAACGTTGCTAAGGGGAGGGCCTTGTTCCTGCCTCAAGTTGAAGTGTCAGACTTTGTTGACTCCCCACAGGATGCCTTACCCTTTATGAAGACTGGATGGGGGAGTGGGATGGGGAAGGTGAGGGAAGCAGGAGGAGAGGAAGGGGTGGGAACGGGGATAGTTATGTAAAAGGAGGAGACTGTATGTTTTAAAAAATCTTAATTAAAAAAATAAAGATAAAAATGAAACATTCTTCTGATGTCTATTTTTTAATAAGTAAAAATCTTGGAGAATGGAGCAATCTGATTTTCTAATTGGCAGCTGCTATACACTCCCTTGCTCTAAGTGCCTTCAGCAAAGGGGATGTCAGTCAAGCAGACAACCAAATCACCCTTACACCACTGGAAATTTGGAACATTCTGAGACTGCCTTAGGGAAGCTGCACAATGATCACAACTGCTTGCTCTAATCACCAGAAAGGAAAACATGAGTCAACACACACACACACACACAAAAAAAAAACAGGACATAGGTCATTGTTCTCAACAATCCCAAAATGGAAATTATCAAAATATACATCACCTTCATGAAAAAAAAATGTGATACATGTACATTCATACAATGGAGTTTATTCAGCAATAAAAAGAAATAAATTCAGATACATAGCCATATGGATAAACCTTGAAAACCTTTCTGTAAGTAGCAAAAAAATAATTCCTGTATAAATTTATTTACACAACATGGCCAGATGTCCAAAGCAGCAAGTGGGATACCGAATGTGGTGATGCACAACTGTAATTCCAGCATTTAGGAGGTGGGGCAAAAAGATCTAGAGCTCAAAGTTATTCAAGAACAGCCTTGAAAAAACTAAACAAAACAGGAAAGGAAGAATGGCATGGAAGAGAGGCAAATAATGAACAGTGTTTCTCAAAGAATATGTGTTTGTTTGTGGAAGGTAAAATAGTCCTAAATTAGACTGTGGTGATTGCTGCACAACTCTACCAATATAATGCAAGCCACTCAGTTACACATTTATTTGTTTGTTTGTTTGTTTGTTTGTTTGTTTCTGGTTTTTCAAGACACGGTTTGTATGTGAAACAGACCTGGCTATGAAAGAACCCACAGGGGACTAACTGCCCGCCTCTGCCTCATGAGTGCTGGGATTATAGGTGTGCATCACCACCACCTAGGCAGTTACACATTTTAAACAATATGTAGATCATATGCTATCATATGAATTATATCTCAGTAAAGCTACTTTTGAAAGATAGTGTTTCATATACTACAGGCTGGTCTGGAACTTGCAATGTAGCCAAAGATGACTCTCTTATCTCCCTGACTTCCTGCTGTCACCAACCAAGTGCTGGGATACATGCATGAACACTTGGGTATAAAGCTATTTTTTAAATGGCAATGTATTTTATTATTCAAGGTAAACATTTTAAAAACAAAATTTTAATACAATTAGAGTGAATGCCAATTGCTCTGACCCACCAAGCAAAATACGGAAATGACTATTAGTTTAATAATGTGATAAATTACATTAGAAATACAGATATGTGATTTGAAAAATGAAAAACAGAGCTACAGTTCACAACTTATTTGGAATAAGAATGTAAGCACTTGAGATGTGAAGGTAATACGGTGGTGACATCATAACCCCATTGATCACAAGATTGACAGGCTGATATGGCTAGCCAGGAAGGTGTTCTTTTCCTTCCTCACTGTTCTAAGTGTGACCTTCTCAATCTGCACTTAAGAGGATGTCCCTCTATGATAATTGACTTTCTTCAGCCAAGGGTTGAAGTATAGCTGTATTTTTATTTCGCAGCCTCTAAAGAAGCTCTCAGCTGGGCATAATTGGTAAGTGCCTTAATCCCATCTGGAGAAGCAAAGGCAGGCAGATTTCTGTAAGTTCAAGGACAGCATTTTCCACGTGGCCATGCAGGGGTGGAGAAATTGCTCAGAAGTTAAGAGCACTGACTGCTCTTCTAGAGGACATGGGTTCAATCCCAGCATCCACATGGTGGTTCACAACCATCTCTAGTGAGATCTCATGCCACCTTCTAGCATGCAAAATTACATGCAGGTAGAATTCTATATACATAATTGATGGAGGAAGTTCATTGGTTAAAAAATAAAGAAACTGCTTGGCCCTCATAGGTTAGTATATAGGTGGCTGGAGTAAACAGAACAGAATGCTGGGAGGAAGAGGAAGTGAGCTTATACAACTTAGCTCTGCTCTCTGGGGCAGATGCGATGAAGCTCCGACCCAGGATGGAAGTAGGCTAAAATCTTCCCGGTAAGCGCACCTTGGGGTGCTATACACATTATTAGAAATGGTCTAGTCCAGGTGCGAGTTAGCAGAGGAGAGGCTAGATATAATAGGCTAAGCAGTGTTTAAAAGAATACAGTTTGTGTGTTGTTATTTTGGGACATAAGCTAGCCAGGCGACCAGGAACTGTGGCAGCAGGAGCACAGCCTGCAGCTCCTACTACAGAATGGCGCCCAACGTGGGGCTCGAACCCACGACCCTGAGATTAAGAGTCTCATGCTCTACTGACTGAGCTAGGTGGGACGATGACACCCTGCGGATATTAAGCGATCCCAATATGGTATGATAGACCATGCCCTCCTGGAATGTTGTTGTGAACACCCTCAAAAAATTGCTTTATTATAAGGAACTAATAGTTATGTCACTGTAAGGTTTAGGAGTCATGTGGTTTCACAAAGAAAAAAGAAGTCCATGAGTACAAGGTACAGTCAGCAGTGAACGGGAACAGACAAGGACAGGGTTGAAGAACTCTACAAAATGTGTATATGTGTTTGTGCATGATACATGCATGGCCATAAGTCTGTGTGTGGTTGTTTGTTTGTGGCTGTCTGTGTGTCCTCACCCTTTGAGCACAAACGTAGACCAGGAATATTCATCAAATGCTTTTATTCCTTAAATCTTTTTGCTTGTTTTTTGAGACAGGGTTTCTCTGTGTTTACTTGGCTGTCCTGGAACTGGCTCTCTAGACCAGGCTATCCTTGAACTCACAGAGATCTGCCTGCATCTAGCTCCCCATCTTGAGGCAAATGGGTGCTTCCCTACTTTAATCTTGGAGACAGGGTGTCTCACTGATATGGGCTAGCAAGTTCCCATACCTGCTCCCTTCCCCAGCAGGCGAAGAAGACACAAGGATGCTGGCATGTCCTGTTGCCACACAGTCCCGTCCACCCATCTCGCCAGCCCTGGTCTCCAGATTTGATACTTCAGAACATTTAGAATTTGCATATTCTTTTGGAGACAGGTTTCCATTCAGCCTGGAACTCACCCATGCCTACCCTGACCTGGAGGTTTTCCTACTTAACATGGCAGAGTGGCTCGAGAGCAGGAATTCCTGCAGTGGGCGGTTAGAGGTGAGAAGATGAGGATCCTGCTCAAGGTCATCGCTGGCTACAGAGTGGCCAGCCTGGGCTATATGAGTCCTTGATTAACCCACAAACTAACAGTGATTCAGTGCAGCTATGGAGGACCTGAAGCAGCAGCATCTTCAGGACTATAAAGTCAGCCTAGACTACATACACACTGTGTTTCAGTCCAGCACGACTTAGAGGGCAAGACTCTGTGTGTGATGTTGGAGGGTCTTCTGTTTTGTGTTGATTTCATTGGTTAATAAAGAAATTGCCTTGGCCATTTGATAGGCCAGCACTTAGGTGGATGGTGTAGACAGAACAGAATGCTGAGAGGAAGAGGGAAGGGAGGCAATCGCCATGCCTCTTCCCTCTGGGCCAGATGCCATGGAACCAGACATCAGGACAGACACGCTGATTCTTTCCCGGTAAGCCACAACCTCGTGGTGCTAAACAGATTATTAGAAATGGGTTAATCAAGATGTGAGAATTAGCCAATAAGAAGATAGAACTAGAGAGCAGTGAGTGCCTGACTAGAGGGCAGGCCTCAAGGTCCCCGCCAGTGAAGACGGGCCCCTGCTGCTGGGGCTGCAGTGTCTGTTGTGTTCTCCTGGACATGCTCTGCCTGCCTCCTACTTGCCTTGGTCCCTGGCTCATTGGGGCTACCAGGAGTCACTGTGTAGGTGCTGAGAAGTTCCATCTGAACGGGTGAGTGTGTGCTATCCTGGGGCAGACTGTCCCAGTAGAGAGCACAAACACCCCTCCCCCAGGTCCTGCTGTAGGGCTTTCTTTCCTTCACACACGCCCCCACCCCCACCCCCAAGCCTGCCTTGTCTGCAAGGTCCTTTGCTGTGGAACAGCTTCCTGCCCTTTCACTAAGGCTACCAACCCAGAGCAGTGAGTGCCTGACAAGAGAGCAGGCCTCAAGGTCCCCGACAGGGAACGCGGGCCCCTGCTCCTGGGGCTGCTGGGTCTGCTGTGCTCTCCTGGACCCGCTCCTCCTGCCTCCTACTTCCCTTGGTCCCTGGCTCATTGGGGCTACCAGGAGTCCCTGTGTAGGTGCTGAGAAATTCCATCTGGTCAGGTGAGTATGTGCTATCCTGGAGTACACTGTCCCGGTAGAGAGCACAAACCCCCCTTCACTAAGGCTACCCAACCAGAGCAGTGAGTGCCTGCCTAGTGGGCAGGCCTCAACAACCCCCTAAAGGGAGCGCAGGCACCTCCAGCTTGTACTGCAGTGTTGCCTGTGTTCTACTTGACCCTGCCCTAACCATGCATTCGCCCTTTTTTTCCGCGGGTCATTGGAATACAAGGTGTCCCTGTTTTGGTGTTGAGGAGTTCATCTGGAAGGGAACAGTTCCTGCCCCTACACTGAGAAGATACACCCAGAGAGTTAGTCACAGCAAAGACTGGTCCAAGACACCAGGCCTCTCCTGGCTCCATTTGAAGGAAGAGATGGGCAGGCGCCAATGCAAGAATTCCCCCAACAACTTGAAAGGCAACGTGACATCATCAGAATCCAGGAATCCCAAAATAAGAAGTGTACACCCTAATCCAGAAGAATTAGAAGAATTCGACTCAAAAGTGAATTATATGAAAATAATAGAGGTCCTTAAACAGGAGGGGAAAAACTGCCATAATCAATTAGAGATTACAAACAAAAAGGTAGAGGAAATGAATAAATCCCTCAAAGATACCCAAGAAAACCAAGAGAAACAAGAGAAAGAAATCAAACAGGTAAGGGAAGCAGTTCAAGACTTGAAGAATAAACTAGAAGTAATAAAGAAAACACAAACCGAGGGAAGGATGGAGATGGAAAATTTGAATAAATGAACAGGACCTACAGAGACAAGTACTACCAACAAATTACAAGAGATAGAAGAAAGAATCTCAGACACTGAGGATACCACAGAGAAAATAAATACTATATTCAAAGAAAAAAGCATAACCAACAAATTCTCATCACAAAACATTCAGGAAATCTGGGACACAATAAAAAGACCAAACCTAAGAATTATAGGGATAGAAGAAAGAGAAGAAGTACAGCTCAATGGTCCAGAAAATATTCTTAATAAAATTATAGAAGAAAACTTTCCCAACCTTAAGAAAGATATTCCTTTGAAGGTCCAAGAAGCATACAGAACACCAAATCAACTGGATCAAAAAAAAAAAATCTCCTCGTCATATAATAATCAAAACACAAATATACAGAATAAAGAAAGAATATTAAGAGCTGCAAAGGAAAAAGGTCAAGTTCCCTATAAAGGTAAACCTATCAGACTAACACCTGACTTCTATATGGAAACCATAAAAGCCAGAAGGTCCTGGATAGATGTACTGCAGAAACTAAGAGACCATGGATTCAAGCCCAGACTACTATACCCAGCCAAGCTTTCGTTCACTATAAATGGAGAAAAATAAATTTCCAACAATAAAAACAAATTTAAACAATACGTGGCTACAAATCCAGCATTACAGAAAATAATAGAAGGAAAATCACAATCCAAGGAGTCCAACAATGCCCACAATAACTCAGATATCTAATGACCCTTCACCAGTACAACTTGAAGAAGGGAAACACACAAACTCAACTACCAAAAGAAAGAAGGAAGGAAAGAAAGAAAGAAAGAAAGAAAGAAAGAAAGAAAGGAAAAATGACCGGAGTTAACAACCACTGGTCATTAATATCACTTAATATCAATGGACTCAACTCACCTATAAAGAGGCATAGGCTAAGAGATTGAATACAAAAACAGGATCCAACATTCTGCTGCTTACAAGAAACTCACCTCAACCACAAAGACAGACATCTAGTCAGAGGAACGGGATGGGAAAAGTTTTATTAAGCAAACGGACCTAAGAAACAAGCAGGTGTGGCCATACTAATTTCTAAGAATGTTGACTTCAAACTAAAATCAATCAAAAGAGATGGAGAGGGACATTTTTTACTCATAACAGGAACAATTCTTCAGGATGAGGTCTCAATCCTGAATATATATGCCCCTAATATAAAAGCACCCACTTATGTAAAAGAAACGTTACTAAAACTCAAGGCAGTCATCAAACCACACACTCTAATAGTAGGAGCTTTCAACACTCCTCTCTCACCAATGGACAGGTCAATCAGACAGAAACCTAATAGAGAAATAAGAGGATTAAGGGAGGTAATGAATCAAATGGACTTAACAGACATCTATAGAACATTCCACTCAAATAGGAAAGAATATACGTTCTTCTCTCCAGCACATGGAACCTTCTCAAAAATAGTCCACATACTCAGTAAGAAAGCAAACTTACACAGTTAAAAAAAAAATATCGGTAACCACCTCTGTCTTATCAGAACACCATGGAATAAAGTTAGATTTCAACAACAATGCTCTCCCCAGAAAGCCTATGAACTCATGGAAACTAGACAGTCAACGACTGAACCACTCCTGGATCAACGAAGAAATAAAGAAAGAAATTAAAGTCTTTCTTGAATTCAATGAAAACAAAGACTCAACATACTCAAACCTATGGGACACTATGAAAGCAGTGCTAAGAGGAAAGTTCATAGCATTAAGTGCCCACATAAAGAACATGGAGAAAGCACACATTGGAGACTTAATATCCCACCTGAAAGCTTTAGAAAAAAAAGAAGCAGACTCACCTAGGAGAAGTAGAAGACTGGAAATAATCAAATTGAGGGCTGAAATCAACAAAATAGAAACACAGAAAACAATCCAAAGAATCAATGAAACAAAAAGCTGGTTCTTGGAGAAAATCAATAAAATTGATAAACCCCTATCCAAACTAATTAAACGGCGGAGAGAGAATATGCAAATTAACAAAATCAGAAATGAAAAGGGAGACATAACCACAGACACAGACGAAATTCAGAGAATTATTAGATTTTACTACAAAAACCTGTATGCCACAAAATTGGAAAATGTAAAAGAAATGGACACATTTTTAGATAAGTACCATATACCAAAGTTAAACCACGACCAGGTGAACAATCTAAATAGACCTGTTAGTCGCAAAGAATTAGAAGTTGTTATAAAAAGCCTCTCCACCAAAAAAAAGTCCAGGTCCAGACGGCTTCAATGCAGAATTCTACCAGAACTTCCAATAAGACCTAATACCTATACCCCTTAATGTATTTCACAATATAAAAACAGAGAACTCATTGCCAAATTCCTTTTATGAAGCTGCAGTTACTCTGATACCAAAACCACACAAAGACATAACCAAGAAAGAGAATTACAGGCCAATCTCACTCATGAACATCGACGCCAAAATACTCAATAAAATACTGGCAAACCTAATCCAAGAACACATTAGAAAAATTATCCATTATGATCAAGTAGGCTTCATCCCAGAGATGCAGGGCTGGTTTAACATACGAACATCTATCAATGTAATCCATCATATAAATAAACTGAAAGAAAAAACCCATATGATCATTTCATTAGAAGCTGAAAAAGCATTTTACAAAATTCAACATCCCTTTATGATAAAGGTCTTAGAGAGATTAGGGATACAGGGGTTATACCTAATTATAATAAAAGCTAGTTATAAAAGCCAACAGCTAACGTCAAATTAAATGGAGAGAAACTCAAAGCTATTCCACTAAAATCAGGAACATGACAAGGTTGTCCACGCTCTCCATACCTCTTTAATATAGTGCTTGAAAATCTAGCAATAGCAATAAGACAACATAAAGGGATCAAAGGGATTCAAATTGGAAAGGAAGAAGTTAAACTTCCATTATTTGCAGACAATATGATAGGGTACATAAGCGACCCCAAAAACTCCACCAAAGAATTCCTTCAGCTTATAAACACCTTTAGTAGCGTTTTAGGATACAAGATCAATTCCAAAAATCAGGTGCCCTCCTATGCACACCTAACACTTAATATACCTGTCAGGGAATGAGAGCCAATTCTCATCTATGATTGCAGATAGAATGTGTTCCCTTAGTATATTTCTGTGGGTGTGTAATTTTTAGGGTGGGTCACTCAAGGTATTATGTCAGTTTATTTGTTTTAATTTTCTGTGTCTATTAAACCAATTGAAATTTTTATATTGTATTTGCATTATTATTGCTGTTTATGGCCATCTTCAGTGCTTGGTGATTCCCTGGGGGTTTAACATATGACAGAGCAGCTGACCTGCCTGAAAGTTGTTTATGTGCAAGAAAAACACACAAACACAGAGGCAGAGGCAGAGAAAGACACAGAAAAGAGAGACTCACCAGTGGCTGTGTGTTCGAGTGGATAGAGGGCAGGGGAACAAGGCAATTAGCTGGGACCTTTAGTCTGTATTTAAAAAGAATAAATGCGTTTTTCTAGGTGCTTCTGATATATGAACTGTTAGAGCAGTGGAACTTTAGAATAACACACAAATGCAATCACTCTGTGGCACAATTTCTCTCCAAGATATATAGGTAGCTTTCTTTTTTCCTTCTTTTTCTTTCTTTCTTTCCTTCCTTCCTTTCCTTCTTCCCTCCCTTTTCTTTCCCTCTAGCCTTCGTTTCCTTTCCTCCCTTTCTCTCTCCCTCTCATCTTTCTTTTCCTTTGTCTCTTCAGTAGGGTATACTCTCCCACCCAAGTTGGCACTCAGCACACACCCGTATTAGCTTCCAGCTCACAATGATCCTCCTGTCTCACTTCCATACTGGTATTGAGCCCTCCTGAGGGCTGGAACTAATGAATGTGCCACCAAACCTGGTTCCTAAGGATGCTTCACAAGGCCACGTGGCATCATATTTTTCATTTACCCAAAATTACACATAATACAAATGTGTGTATACAAACAAAGAAATAGTTTAAATGAGATTAAGCCACTTTGACTGACCATCTTCCCCTCAAGAGCTATAAACTACCTAATAAGGAACCCCAGTAACGAATACGAAAAGCCCCCTTTTGAGTGTTAGTTCAGGTAGTCCAAGAGACTGCTGAAAGAGTACAGGCTATGGTCATTGCCTTGGCTATCAGAAGGTGGGGCTCAGTTTCTATTGCTGTATATACTATGCACTTTTGACATTAGACTCAGAGCTGTATCTCCCCTGAAATTCTCCTCCCTGAGGAATAACTTTCATGGAACTGGAAGGTATTTTTCAAAATATGAGAGAATGAAGCAACCAATAGTCCTACGAAGTACAGCAAGCACCAGCATAGAAGATCTCTGTTAAGGTGCATTCATGACACTCTATGTTTTGGTGTTAACCAGAAGTTGTCTACTGGGATTTAAAGCCCACTTTGGGGTGGGGTGTTGGGGAAAGCATGCCTGGTACTGAAACTTAGTCACCTATTGGGCTAGTGAGGTTATGGGTCATAGAGGAGTGTGTACTACTGCTACTTTATTAAACCAGTATAATTCCAAATGCCTTCTAAATACTTTATAAGTCACTCCCAACCTCACCAAAGAACTTCTCTTTCCAACAGACAGTAACCATTACAGAACACAAGTAGCCTAAATATAGAGAACAACTGATCATGGGTGCCCAACCCCGGTGGATTCATCTACAACACAACTCCTGTACCCAAGACTCAGGGAACATTTCAGAAGACAGCCTCAGAAAGATTTCAAAAGTCAGAGATGAGGAATTCTGCTATGAGTTTGTGTCTCCTAGAAGCCACAGGGAAACTAAACCTGTGATAATGCAACTGTATGGCTGCTTAAACAAGACCTGATTGAGGAAAACAACAATAGGCAAGCTAATGCAGAAGCGGGAAACAGGTGGTGCCCCAGCCCTGGAGAAGAACTACAAGCAACTAAGGAATGCTGAGAAAGAGAGAGAGGGAGAAGGAGTCTTTCCCATGGGAGCCTCCAAGTCAGTTCTCCAATACCAAATGGCCAGTCTTTTCTTATTTTTCTCCCCCCTCCTTCTCTCTCTCTCTCTCTCTCTCTCTCTCTCTCTCTCTCTCTCTCTCTCTCTCTTTTAGTTTTTCAAGACAGGGTTTCTCTGTAGCTTGGGAGCCTGTCCTGGAACTAGCTCTTGTAGACCAGGCTGGCCTTGAACTCACAGAGATATGTCTGTCTCTACCTGCTGAGTGCTGGGATTAAAGATGTGTGCCACCATGGCCTGGCAACCAAGTGGCAGTCTTGAAATCATGTACATCAACACTGATAGTATTGCATCTCTATATTTATCTGTGTATACACACACATACACACACACACACACACATTAGCACACAATTAGAGAGGAGGAGGCCAGGAATTTAAAAGGTGTTAGTTGGGGTAGTGCATAGATGGAGGGAGGAAGGAAAGGGAAATAATGTGATTTTATTTTAATTAAAACAAACAGGTGTGGTGGTACATCCTTAAACCCAGAATTTGGAGGGCAGAGGCAGGTTGGTCTTTGTGAGTTCAGGGCCAACCTAATCTACCTAGAATGTTTCAGGTCAGCTAGGCCTACCTAATGAGACCCTGTCTCCAAACAAAACCAAAACCAAACTAACTGTTTGTGGTGGGGCTTGCTGGTAGGGTTTGGTTAAGAGGTGGAAGAAGTGTTGTCATAAAAACAGACACGTGGACCAATGGAATCAAATTGAAGATGCAGATGTAAAGCCATATATCAGCCCATCCCTCCTGGGCTCCCTGCAGACACTCTACTCCCCACAGACTACCTCTCTGTTCCTATCCCACCCAGCTTGCATCAAGAACCCTTCTTCCTTCTGCCCTCTTCCTTCTTTGGGCATATAACACCACCTAGCTCAGCCTGTCTGGGCACTGGGGGAGAATCCTCAGGACAAACAGGCGAGTAGGAGTTCCTTTGTTTCACTGGCCTGCCTGTACCAAGCAAGGTAGGCGCATTGTTTACAAAATACCCAACTAGCATGGAGATCTGAGCTCGGTACCAGGAGAGCCATCATTGGGGTGAGTTTGTGACCCACAGCAGCAGCCCCAGACAGGGAACTCAGAAGTTCCTCACCCACCACCCCTCCTGGGCTCCCTGCAGAGACTCTACTCTCTGCAGACTGCCTCTCTGTTCCTATCCCACCCTGCTTGCTCCAGAACCCTTCTTCCTTCTGCCCCCTTCCTTCTTTGGGCACATGACACCACCTAGCTCAGCCTGTCTGGGTGCTGGGTCGAATCCTCAGGGTAAACAGGCAGGCAGGAGTTCCTTTGTTTCACTGGCCTGCCTGCACCAAGCAAGGTAGGCGCTTTGTTTATGAATACCCAACCAGCATGGAAAACTGAGCTTGGTACCAGGAGAGCCATCATTGGGGTGAGTTTCTGAACCATGGCAGCAGCACAAAGGTAGGCGCTTTGTTTATAAAATACCCAACCAGCACGGAGAGCTGATCTTGGCACCAGGAGAGCCATCGTTGGGCAAGGAGATCTGATATTGTCACCAGGAGAGACATCATTGGAGCACCAGGAGAACGATCACTGGGGAGTACTATCATTGGGAAGGTACAACAGTAGGCAAGGAGACCTGATCCTGTAAAAGAAGATCCATAGGAGAGCATTCAGAGGAAGAGATGGCCAATCACCAATGCAAGAATTCATCCAACATTCTGAAAAATAATATTAAACCACCAGGACCCAGCGAAAACACAACAGGAGAACATGAACACCTTAATCATGAAGAAGTAGAAAAAATTGACTTTATGAAAGTGTTTGACACCCTTAAACAGCATGTAAAAAATGCCCTTATAGAAATGGATGAGAAGTATAACAGAAAGTTTGAAGAATTGAGTAAATCAGTGAATGATACCCTAAGAAACCAAGGAAACACAATCAAACAGATAATGGGAGCAGTTCAAGTTTTGAAAACTGAAATTGAGGCAAAGAAGAAAACACAAACAGAAGGCTGGCTGGACATGGAAAATCTAGGTAAATGAATAGAGACTACAGAAACAAGCATAACCAACAGAATACAAGAGATAGAAGAAAGAATCTCAGATTCTGATGATACCATAGAGAAAATAAACACGCTGATCAAAGAAAACAGCAAGGCCAACAAACTCTCATCACAAAACATTCAGGAAATATAGGACAAAATAAAAAGACCAAACCTAAGAATAATAGGAGTAGAAGAAGGGGAAGAAGCGCAGCTCAACGGTCCAGAAAATATATTTAATAAAATTATAGAAGAAAACTTTCCCAACCTAAAGAAAGATATACCTACAAAGGTTCAAGTAACATAGAGAACACCGAATAGGCTGGATCAAAAAAAAATCCCCTCGCCATATAATAATCAAAACACAAAGCACACAGAACAAAGAAAGAAAATTAAGAGCTGCAAAGGAAAAAGGCCAAGTTACTTATAAATGTAAACCTATCAGAATTACACCTGACTTCTCTATGGAATCAATGAAAGCCAGAAGGTCCTTGATAGATGTACTGAAGAAACTAAGAGACCATGGATGCAAGCCCAGACTACTATACCCATCCAAGCTTTCATAGAATATAAAGGGAGAAAACAAAATTTTCCAGGATAAAAACAAATTTAAACAATACATAGCCAAAAATCCAGCCTTACAGAAAGTAATTGAAGGAAAATCACAACCAAAGGAGTCCAACAATGCCCACGATAACTCAGATATCTAATGACCCTTCACCAGCACAACTCAAAGAAGGGTAAAAAAGAGAGAAAGAAAAACTGGCCAGAGTTAACAACCACTGGTCATTAATATCACTTAATATTAATGGCCTCAACTCACCTATAAAGTGACACAGGCTAAGACATTGGATATGAAAACAGGGTCCAACATTCCTCTGCTTACAAGAAACACACCTCAACCACAAAGACAGACATCTACTCAGGGTAAAGGGCTGGGAAAATATTTATCAAGAAAATTTACCTAGGAAACAATGAGGTGTGACTATACTAATTCCTAACAAAGTTGACTTCAAACTAAAATCAATCAGAAGAGATGGAGAGGGTCATTTTTTACTCATAACAGGAACAATTTATCAGGACAAAGTCTCAATCCTGAATATCTATGCCCCTAATATAAAAGCACCCACTCATGTAAAAGAAACATAATTAAATCTCAAGGCAGTCATCAAACCATACACACTAATGTAGGAGATTTTAACACTCCTCTCTCACCAATGGAAAGGTCAATCAGACAGAAACCTAACAGGGAAATAAGAGGATTAAAGTAGGTAATGAAGCAAATGGACTTAATGGACATCTATAGAACACTGCATCCAAATAGGAAAGAATCTACCTACTTCTCTGCAGCTCATGGAACCAAAAATTGACCACATACTCAGTAATAAAGCAAACATCCACAGTTAAAAAAATATTAGCAACCACCTGTATCTTATAGATTACTTTGGATTAAAGTTAGAATTCAACAACAATGCTACCTCCAGAAAGACGACGAACGCATGGAAACTGGACAGTCAACTACTGAACAACTCCTGGATCAAGGAAGAAATAAAGAAATTAAAGTCCTTCTTGAATTCAATGAAAATGAAAACTCAACATACTCAAACCTATGGGACAGTATGAAAGCAGTGCTAAGAGGAAAGTTCATAGCACTAAGTTGACAGATGAGTTTATCCTGCCTATTCCCTGAGTGACTTACTTCTAAAGAGCACACAGAGGCTTATATTAATTATGAAATATTTGGCCGATTAGCTCACACTTATTATTGGCTAACTGTTACATTTTATATTAACCCTTAATTCTTATCTATGTTTAGAAACATGGCTTATTACCTTTTCTCAATAAGTCATTCTCATTATTTTTTTCTGCCTCTAGCTGATAAGTCACTCTGCCATCCCCTTCCCATATTTCACTTAGTGTAGTAGCCTCAACTGTATTACCTGCCTAGTTACAGGAAAGTCTGTACCTTTCCAGTGACTAATCTTTATAGTCTACAAGAATGTTATCCCACAGTAGTTCCCCTTTTTTCTTTAATACAAAGAGCTCTGTTTGATTTCATTTGTTTAGCTTTAGTATATATATTGAAGTTAGAAGTTGCAGTCTATAGGTGTGAATGGCCTTAGCCAATGAAAAGGCATATCATGTTAGTCACAAGGCAGTTGAAATTTCATATTTAATGTGTTCCTTTATCTGGAGTTTGGCAGAGATTGGAGAGTTTGAGAGCTTGGCCAAACTTTCTGAAATTAAAAGAAAAGCATCCTTTTTGTCTCAAAGTATAGAAGACCAAATTATGAATATATGGGTTTTGAAATTTCAGTCCTATATATACACTCTATGCATCAGCCTTGAGCCCTCGTCATGCTAAGAGCTGATAGTCCTGCACATATTGGTCATCTAAAAATTTTCTAGCAGAATATTTAGAGTCATTTGCTTAGACCTAGAATGACTCTGTATCAAGTAATTTGTTTCTATGGCTTCTGCTGACTCATGTATATAGTGAGGGAACTCCCAAGTTAGTTTACCTGTGTGCCTCCTATAGTTTGAGGGATTGCCCTGACCTTGTGGAAAAGTGTCTTGATACAGTGTAACTTAGTAGACCAGAATTCCAGGGTAAGGCTCCATATTGCAAAAGTGGCCAGGTTTGAACTCAGTTATCTTGAAGTGTTGGGACATTTTGTTTACTACTGTGGAATAAAGCTCTTATATCCTGTATATATTTGTTATTCGTGTTGGTTCAATAAAATGTTCATTGGCCAGAATCCAGGCAGGTAGTATAGGCAGGGTAAACAGACTAGGAGAATCCTGGGAAGAGGAAAATATTCATTCTACAATCGCCATCCAGATGTATTGGAAACAAGATGTGAATGCTGCACTGAGTAAGCTACCAAACCACAAGGCTAATCTTAGATAAGACTTATGGGTTAATTTAAGGTATAAGACCTAGCTAGGTATATGTGTGAGCTACTGGACAAACAATGTTGTAATTAATGTAGTTTCTGTGTGAAAACTTGGGTCTCCGTGACCAAGTAATGAAAGGGCTATCTGTATCTACAATTTGCTCTTCTTTCTGTATGTATTTCATGATTTCTTTCCATATACCTTTCACCATCTCTCTATCATCTCTATACTCCATCATTTATTTTTCTATACTATCATCTTTTCCTGTATTATCTCTAGGTCATCTCATTGTCTATCATCTCACTATAATCTCTTTGTCATCTCTTTATCATCTCTATCATCACTCTGTCATCTCATTATCATCTCATTTTCTATCATCTCTCTATTGTCTCTATGTCTATCCTCCAGCATTTATTTTTTTTGTCTCTCTTCCATCCCTTTCTCTATCCCATGTATCATCGTTTCTATTTCTCTATCATGGCTCAATCATCACTTCCTATATCATCACTTTATCCTCCATGTCTTTGTCTATCATCACTACCTCTTTCATCTCTTTCTCTATCATCTCTTCCTCTATCATTGCATTTACTATCATATCTTACTATGATAACATTTTCTTTATCATCTCTTTCTGTATTGTCTATTTTCTATCATCAGTTTCTCTAATACGTCTGTCATCACTTACTCTATCATCTTGTTCTCAATCATCTATTATTCATTTCTCAATTACCTCTATCTGCCATCATTTCATTCTCCAGTCTATCATCTCCTATTCTACCATCTCTCTATCTTCTCTTACTCTATTATTTCTCTGTCATCTTTCTCTATCTTCTATTTCTCTACTATGTCTTTTTCTATCATATCTTCCTCTATCATATTTCCTCTATCATGATTTCCTCTAACACTTCTCTATCATCTGATTCTCTCTCATCTTTTCTTCTATCATCTCTTCCACTACCATCCCGTACTCTACCATCACATTTTCTAGCATCTCTTCTCTAGCATCTCTTTCTCTATCATATCTTCTTCTATCATCTTTTGCTCTATCATCTCTTGCTCTTTAATCTCTATGTCATCTCTTTATCTATGACCTCTTCATTATCATCTGTCTTTATCACATATGTATCATCTCTTCTCTAAGATCTCTATCACATATTTTTTTAGCATCTTTTCCTATTTCTCTTGATCTTATTAATGGTAGGCAGAAAATTCCACTGATAAAAATGTATCTCTTGGTATGGTATTATTTTATTTAATTTATTTATTGAAAATTTCCACTTCCCTTTTTCAAATTTCACTCACACTCTGCCATCCCCCTCTCTGTCCCTCTGGAGTTCTCAGAGATAACAGAGTGCCCTACCCAGTGGGAAGTCCGAGGCCTTCCCCACTCCATCCATGTCTAGGAAGGTCTGAATCCAAACAGACTAGGCGTGCAAAAATCAGTACACGCAGTAGAATCAAAACCCAGTACCATTATCATTGGCTTCTCAGTCAGTTTTCAGTGTCAGGCACATTCAGAGAATCTTGTTTGATCACATACTCATTCAGTATCAGTCCAGCTGGACTTGCTGAGCTTCTATTATATATGTCCCATAGTCTCTGTGTGTGGAAGCAATTCTTGAGGTCCTAACTCCCTTACTCATGTTCTCTCTCCTTATGATCTTCATCTGAACATTGGGAACTAAGTCCAGTGCTCCAATGTGTGTCAGTGTCTCTATCTCCATACATTGCTAGATGAAGGTTCTAAGGTGATATGCAAGATTTTTATCAGTAGGGCTATGGAATAAGGCCAGTTCAGGGACACCCTCATCTGCTGCAAGATGAAAGAGCTAGGGACATCTTCCAAGGCACCTGGGACCCCCTCTAGAGCCAAGTCTTTTGCCAAACCTAAACTGGTTCCCTTCCTTGTGATATCTTCTTTTCTGCTCCGATATCCATCCTTCCTCAATCTCATTCATCCCTATTCCCAATCCTCCCATTCTCCCTTCTCTCTCCCCACTGCCACCCCCATGATCCCAACTTTCACCTGGCATACTTGTCTACATCCAGTAACTAGGAGGATAAATATATGTTTTTCTTTGGGTTCTCCTTCTTGTTTTCTTCTGTAGGATCATGAATTATAGGCCCAATGTCCGTGGCTTATGGCTTGAATCCACTTCTGATGGAGTTCATAACTTATTCATCTTTTTGTATCTAGGTTATCTCAGTAAAATATTTTCTATTTCCATTCTTTGAATGCAAAATTCAAGATGTCATTGTTTTATTGTACTGAGTGCATCTCTAAAGTGAATATATGCCACACCTTCTTTATCCATTTTTCTATTGAGGGGCACCTAGGTTGTTTTTAGGTTCTGGCTATAACAAATAGTGCTGGTATGAACATAGTTGAACAAATGCTTTTGTAGTATGATTGGGTATCTCTGGGTGTATTCCCCAAAATTGAAATTACTGGATTCCAAGGTTGGTTGACTCCTCTATTATAATGTATCATACATCTCTACTTCTGATCAAGGTATCTATAAGCTGCTTCCATTTTGAGGCTGTTGTCATCATTTGTTGCACATTTGTTCAAAGATTGTTTAATATTGTAATATGAAGTAAATAGTCTTTACGTTATATATTAAAGTAGTAAGTATTATAGGTTAATATTCACCCATGTTTTCCATACTTATATTTACACTAATCAGGTTCTCATGATACATAGAGACTGTATTCTGTACAGATAGGTAATCATCAAACACTTAAAGGAACTGCAGAAACTGGGATTTAAATAACTTAGGTTTTTTTGATGTGAGACACAATGGCTCTTTGCAGCACTGATCTATTCCTGAAAGAATGTTGAGCATCAAAGACACTGTACTTGGAGTTTGTACTATTCTTTGTAAAACTGGGCTTTGATGAATGATTTGCACTTGTTTGACTGATAAAATGCATGGTGTCTGGACTGGAAAGCAAGATACAAGAAAAATGACTGTCAAACCTTGCCAAAATAGGGTAAGATTGTTTTCAAAATCTTCCTGCCTCTATAAAAGGGCTGTCAGTTACTCTAGGCCTTAGCCAAAGTGGTTTGCTTCAACATTGCAAATGAGACACTGGGTGATTTCCCAGGTAGACATATGTCTCTGTAATCTACTGTACATTTTGGAAACAGCTTTATTCCATTTATTGGCTACTCAAGTAATATTCTATCTCAATTCTCAGGCCTTGATGGAGGTTGAAGACTTGATAGTTGTAGATAACTTCCTCTTATGGTCTAGCCAACCCATTTCTAATACAAGACTAAGACTCCTGGGAATAAAATAATCATTGAAACTTTGAGCATATATTTCTTGCTCAATATTGCCTATACTGGCTATCAATCTAACTTTTATACTTGATATCTGTTCTTATTATATGTAGTCCTGTATTGGTTTTGAACATTCTTATTAGGTAAAAGGGGAGGTGATGTGGAAACTCCTTTGGCCAATGGCCTTTGAGAGGCTGGACCTTGTGTGGTGTGACTTTGTGGTACCAGAAACACTTAGGAGAGCCCATTCTGCCTCTTGTGCAAAGCAACAGCCTCTCGTCAACCTGGGGAGCTACTGGGAGAAAAAGATTCCAAGAGTGTGGTAAACTTCCATGATTTTTTTCTTACTGAAGAGTTGCTGACAGGAGGAGTTACTGTGGGTAACTCTCCAGGTTTTCTCCCTTACTTATAGCTAATGGTAGTAAGACTGGCAATTCTGTCTTAGGAAAGTATCTTTTAGGTCATATTTTTACTTGGGACAGCTGGCAAATGAAGCTATCATGAATTTGATGCTCTTCCAGCCCTCCTGTTTCTTTTTAAGTTGTTGGTAACATACGCGGCCTTATGCCTAAGCCAAGAACTTTTTCCCATGAAGTGGCCATTGAGGACAGGTCCTCTAGGCCTTAGCTCTTATTGGGGAGCTATTAGCAATTGAAACTGCCATCAGATATGTTTTCCTGGCCTCATCAAACACTGAGTTCTTATTGGAGGAGTAGATGGAGGATGGGGAAGGGAGAAGTTGGCAGGAGTGGAAGGACAGTGGATTGATTTAACTCGGGTATGTAAAATGAGATTGTCCTAAAAAGAAAAAAAAAAGAAAGAAAAAAAAACCACTACCAGAAGAGGCCCAGACATTTATTGGGGACGTACTGGCAGCTGAATCTGAAATCAAGGAAGTGCATTATTCCCTATCACTTTACTTATAGGCTACTGACAGTTGAGGCTGCCATGGAGGATGTGCTTTCCAGGCAATATCTTATATTGCCTAGGCCCACTTGCTACTGGATGCACTAAGGTAACACCCACAGTGGTATTACTGTCATGTATCAATTAGCAGTAATTGTTAGCCTCATAGACATTCACTTATTCCATTCAGATAGCCACGGTTCCATCTTTCCATATGACTCAAGGTTAATAGCTAGTTTAAAGGTAAAGCAAACTGTGATGAGCAGCAAGTGACAGAAACCCACTGGAAACACTAGGAGCCAAAAGTGTTGATTCTTTGCTGGGCATGGTGCATCCTGGCATATGAGGAGGAGGAAGGTGTCATATGCAAGCAAGGACTGAGAAGCCCCCAATTCTCATCTCTGCCATTCCTTCTTTATTGCCTGCATGATGGCTTATATGCCTCATCACTCCCTCTTAGATTAGATTTCAATAAATGACAGATATCACTTGTCATATTAACTGCTGCTTATCGAATATTTAAGAAAGCATTATCTGTGTTTACTTATATTCATCAGGCACTTCTACCTCAAGTCCTGATTGATTATTTCTCCTTGCTGTGCTCTGTTGGTCTTTTGATTGCTTTCATGATTCTGAAAAATTCCTTTCTCAAATTTCTTCTCCAGAATTCCCACAATGGTTAGTGTTCTTTCTCAAGACAAACAAATGACATTATTATTATTATTACTATTATTACTATTGTTATTGATGTTACTTTTATTATTGTTGTTGTTTTTCTGCTGTGATTTTATCCTGAAAACTTATCCACAGGGATTCACTGGGGTTCTCAATTGTACAAAGAGACATTTCTACAAATGATTACTTCAACTCCATGCTTTCTAATCATTTTATTATTTGTCTGATTGTGTTCATTGCAGCCAAATTATTGTTTTCCAATTAGTCCTTAGTCTAAGACACTGTATGTGACCTGTCCCTATTCCATAGCACATTCCCACACTTTGTGTTCAGACTGTGACATGCTTATACAATCCATTCTCTCTTTGTTGAACAACCTCTGGCTGGTATTATTTCATGTCCTTGTTCCAAGTTCTGTTTCTACTTCCAATGGGTCCTTTTAAATATCCAGGCTGTTTCTTCACAAGTGATGGTATCTTTGATCATCAGGATGAGCTGCAGTTGCTTCATTTCAAAGTTGTTTCTTCTGCATCAAGATGCTGACACTTTGCAAATAGCCATTTTCTTAGACTTCCAGTCAGCGGCAGAATCCATTAACGATTCTTACCTGAGCCAATTAAGGCATATATGGTGGCTGCCAGGTGGTGGATTTCTAATTTCATGATTCCTTTGCATTTATGAGTTGGAATGCCACCCCAAGGACCCAGTTTTCTCCTCCACTGTTTTTTTAGTCCAAGCAGTTGGGATTCAAACATTTTCTTCCAAAGATTTAAAATGGCAGCTATTATTGTTTTCTGCGATGTTAAATTGTCCCTGGTCGGCAACCAACAAGCCTTCATGCCATCTCATGTTTTCCTTTTGACATTTGTGTTGTTTGAGAACTTAGTTACTCCCTGGATGCATGAGATATTTTAGGCTTCTGCCTTCTGCTTCCCTCTGCCTATCAATCCACCATTTCCCCATGGAGTGCTGTTATCTTCTTCTTCGGGGAATAATATCAGAAGTTAAACCCCAGCACTTGGAATGATGAATACTGAATGAGTCTGATGTTTGCATCTGTGGCCTTTCAGAGAACTAACATCAGGAAAAGCCTTTTATATAAACACATGTACACTCACTACTGTATACACGTGAAAACCTATAGGTCAGCACATGAGTTTTCTCACTTGTTCTCCCTGATCTACTTCATGCTTAGAGTTCCCATTGCATCTCCTTTCCATTTTAAGACTCACTTTTCTAGTGGAAAAGCTGTTGCTCTCATTCCTCACTATCCCGATATGGTTTTATTGCTAAATCACCTGCTAGACTGTAAAAGACACAATCTAAACAGGGCTCAGTGTGTGTGTATAGAGTAAATTTGAATCTTTATTCTGAGAAGTTATAATCAATGTGTCAGGAAGTTACTTACAGCTACTGTTAGTAGTATTGTGCATTGGAGGCACATTACTCATTTTGCATATCAAGAACTAGGCAACTGGAGGAATCTTCTCTGTCTTTTCCTGGGTCCTAGAAGCCATGAGACTTTCAATAATGTATTAATTATATTTCTTTTAATCTATTAATATCATCTCTCTCTTATTATTCATCTATCCATCCATCCTTCCATCTATCCATTTATTCCTCATTTGTATATCAAATATCTAATACCTGTCTCTCTGTCTCTCTGTCTATCTATCTTTCTATTTATCTTGTCTTAGTTATGGTTTCTACTGCTGTGAAGAGATAACATGACCACCATCAGTCTTATAAAGGAAAGCATTTAATTGGGTTCTGTCCATTAACATCATGGCAGAATTATACCAGACTTCAGGGAGACACGGTGTAGGAGAAGGGAAGAGTTCTACATCCAGACCCTTGGGGAGCACGAATGAAGAATAAGACACTGGACCTATGTTGAGCTTCAGACATCAAAGAGTATCTCTGGTGACACTCTTTCTCCAACAAGGCCACACCTCCCAATAATGTCTGTTAACCAAAGCCTCTGACAACACTGGTATTAAATTATTGACCTTAATTCTGCTTGACAAACTACTCTTAATAGAAGGATTTAACATTTGCTGAACCTAGACTCAGATCTCACACAGTATGCCAAGCAGGTCCAACTGTGACGAGATATTGAAAAATCTCCAGCTGCACCCATTAGGTAGTGTCTACACTATAGGCATTCCTGTGAAGGTAAGGTGACAATGTTTAAGAGCACTGTAGCTCTGAAGACAAGGAGAGATCTTAGGGTATTGTCACTGAGTTCTCTGTTTCCTTCTGCTTAAAAAGCCCAGATTCTGCATTCTTGAAAAAAGGGTCCCATATGCATTTGGAATAATTGTTATCCATGGTATTTGTCAGCTTCTTTGTTGCTTTCAAAGGACATACAATCTTCTTTCTATTTATCTTACCCAGCCATCTTCTGTGGTATCATTCAGTTGAACACTCATGGAAATACACTTCTGAAAGGCTGTCTGCCCATATTAGTGTGAAGTCTAACCCTTCCCAGATCAGGAGATGAGGAGTTATTTCCCCCGACAGATGATTTCCGTACATCTTAGGCAGTGGATGATAGTGCTGTGATGTTGATCATGGCAATTTCTTTTTCAATTTGCTGAGAGAAGGGAGTGATAGATATACATGGATGATGGTAAGGAGCAGAAATCTAAGCAACTGCAGGAAGAGAGGAAACATGGAAACAGCGACACTGAGAAACATACAACAGGGTTGTGTGTCAGGGACAGCCTTGATTTGCTATAGGACACTTATCCTTGCACTTGAAACTCAAGCTGGTAGAAATGTCAGTGTCTCTTTAACAGCTCCCCTAGGACATATAGGGATAATTGAGCTGGCTTCATTCTCCAGAGCCCATCATATCCCCTAGTCTCGCAGGAGACTTTTCAGTTCCAAGTGATAAAACACAATTCAAACTGGCTTTAGGGAAAGGCAAAGTTTAGTTAAAGCCGAAATTCATCTAGGCATCAAAAGACAGTGAGTAACCTTCAGATGGGACTGGAATCGTGATTAAAATATCTTGACCAGGATGCAGGTCTTGCTTTCTATTTTTTTTTTTTTTACTGACATTATAATGGACACAATGTTAGGATATTTTACCTGGCTGTTTTAAGGTCATTTGAGTTTTAAAAAGCCTAAAGTGGTCAGTTGAGGTAACTCTAACAAAAACATTATGCCATAAAATGACTGGTCTAGCTAAATGAGGAAGATAGAACATACAGTGTCCAACAGTTTGCCACGGCAAGGCAGGAAAAGCCACCCATGCCTGGATTTGGAGGAGAGTTTCAGAGAGAACTAAAGGGAAGGGGCAGGAAGGTCCATGTGGCAGATGGGGTATACAAGTGCTTACTTATAATCAGTACTCTGTTTAACTTTGTGATATTGTTTTCTTAATTTGAACACCATTGGAATTCTGTAGTCACTGTGCTGTGAATTCAAAAATGAGCAATCACTTTCTATATGAGTCTCAATTTAAGACTAACATACTGAAAAGAGAGTTTGTTTGTCAGTGATAAAGAAGCTGTGTGTATACAGGCCTGAGTTCAGACTCCAGAGACCTTATTCAAAGCTTTCCAAGGTGGAGTGTGTGCTTGTAATGTCACTGCATGGGAGGCAGACACAGTGGATTCTGGTACTGTCTGGCCCAACTGCATCTTCTATTCAGGAAATCCTAGGTCCCTGTAAGTGATACTGTCTTAATTAGCATGGTAGATGATTTCTGAGGAATGACCACTGAAGTTGTCCTTTGGTCAAATCACACACACACACACACACACACACACACAGAGAGAGAGAGAGAGAGAGAGAGAGAGAGAGAGAGGAAAAGCCACCAAATAACCTTCCAAACCACATAACTGCAGATGCACAAATGCTAATTGTTTAATACACTTGGCATCATTTTTGTGTCAAGTGGCAGTCATGTGTGCAAGATTAGATGGTTGAACAGTGCCCCTTCCAATGGGAATGAGATTTTAGCTATTGGGTGGCTTAATTTTCTTCATTGTGAGGCAGAACCCCACCCAACTTCCTGAATCTTCCAGCTACCAGGGTCCCATCCCATTTTAAGAACTCCATCTATTAACATCTCCATAAGGTCTCAAAGAGTGTCACTGCTACTGGCTGTTAAATATATTGTAGCTGCTTTGGAGTGGTTGGGAAAAGAAGCCAGCTCATCAGGTGTGTGGTACTTTAGTTGAAAAATTCACATTATCGTTATCAGACCTGGAAGTAAGAGGGAGAGCAGAATGAACTATATGAGAAATACAGCAGGTGAACATGACAGGAGCTGTAATGGGAAGAATTTGTTTCCTTTAAAGCATGGAGAAAGACTTGTGAAGACAGACAGCATAAATGGGTGTCAACCTGTAGAAGAAGAAAAATAGATCCATATTGTTCATCATGCACAAAATGCAACTACAAATAGATTAAAGACCTCAATATTAATCTGACCACACTGAACTTGATAGATGAGAAGTTGAAATGAGTCTGCAATACATGGACCCAGGAGACCACTTCCAGTGTAGAACCTGAGTAGCATAGACCATGAGACCAAAAAGGAATAAATGTGACACCTCCTGAAAGTGAGAAGCTTCTGTAATGCAAAAGACATTGTCACTAAGACAAAAAGGCATCCTTTTGAATGTGAAAAATCTTCACCAGTCTGTAATCAAAATTCTGATCTCCAAATATGTAAAGAAATCCAGAAACTAGACATTAACACTCAAGTTACTGCAATTAAAAAGGGGTACTTAACTGAACACAGATTTCTCAACAGAAGACTTTCAAATGGGCAAAAGACAATGCCATGCTTAGTCTTTTTAGCAATCAGGGAAATGCACATCAGAACATCTCTGCTATACCATGTTACAACTGTCAGAATGGCTAAAATCAAAAACACCAATGATAGACTATGCTGAAAAGGATGTAGAGTAGAGGAACACCCATCCCTTGTTGTCGGGAATGCAGACTAGTGAAACTACTTGGAAAATCAATGTGGCAGTTTTTCATGAAACTGGGAGTCATGCTACCTCAGAACAGAAGAATTCCACTCTGTAAGAGCATTGTGCTCTTGAATACAGTTCCGTGCTTGTTTGAAGTAAAAGAGTGACTACTATTTTTAATAGAAATGATTAAATTTTTTTTATGAGTGTGAGTTTATCTGCACATTAGTGTGTTCACCATGTGCATTCAGTGCTTGTGTTGGCCAGGGTCAGATGTTCTATTACTGGAGTTACAGATGTTTGTATGGGTGGGAGGAATTGAAACCGGGTCCTCTGGAAGACAAGCAAGTGACCTTAAATGCTGAGCCATCTCTCTCATGCAAGAATGATAGTTCCCTTTCAGGGGAAGGCCTAATTACTAACAGACCTAACCACCAAAACCTGTGGAGGATATTTTGTTGTCCTAACAGGAGTCCAGGTGGTGGGTGACTCACTCATTCGCCCTCCCTCCCCTTCTCACTCTTGTCACCTGCTTGCTAACTTGTGCCCTTTTCTCTCTTGCTTAGGACACAGAACTCTTGAACAACACCATCCTCACTGGAAACATCATAGGGTTCAAGAAGAAAATTCTGTGTTGGATGTCTTGGAGTATCTGGAATGCTGCTGGCCTGATAAAGATTTTGTGAAGGTACCAGAGAAACACTCATGCTCTGATGTTTCATTCTCTCTGTCTTTAAATCTCCAGAATGTTTTCTTTCTTTTTCTCTCCCTTCACCTTCACCATGTTCACACTTCTCACTCATACATGTTCTGTCTGAATATCTGTCATTTGAATCATTGGAGATGACCTTACAGAAGAGGAGATTATTGTCAACAAAGAAGCTTTTGTTTCCTTTGCTGGTTTTTGGTCTCAACAAATGATCTCTTCCCTTTTCCCTCTTCTTCCTTCCTCTCTGTCTTTCTCATAAGAGGGCTGCTTCCTTTACTTTGGCAATCGATACATCATTGCAGGTTTGACCAACTGGCAATGCCTAGTTGAATTATTTACTGAGTAGTCTTTCATTATGTACCCTACTTCATGCAGCAGCTGTCTGCATTATCTAGATGAAGTCTCATACCAATAAAGCCTCCTTTACTTTGGCTCAAAAACTAATTTGGGGTCAATGTAAGATAATAAAACACACAAGCTTGATGCGTTAAAATTTTATTAATATACATTAAAGTAAAAACTATTAAAATAACAAAATAAATGGAGAAAACAAAATTTTCCAGGATAAAAACAATTTTAAACAATACATAGCCACAAATCTAGCCCTTCAGAAAGTAATTGAAGGAAAATCACAAACCAAGGAGTCCAACAATGCCCACATTAACTCAGACTTCTAATGACCCTTGACCAGCACAACATGAAGAAGGGAAACACACAAACTATACTACCAAAAGAAAGAAAGAAAGAAAGGAAAAATGGCCAGAGTTAATAACCACTGGTCATTACTATCACTTAATATCAATGGACTCAACTCACCTATAAAGAGGCACAGGCTAAGAGATTGGATACAAAAACAGGATCCAACATTCTGCTCCTTACAAGAAACACACCTCAACCACAAAGACAGACATCTACTCAGAGTAAAGGACTAAAAAATGTTTATCAAGCAAACGGACCAAAGAAACAAGCAGGTGTGGCCATACTAATTTCTAACCAAGTTGACTTCAAACTAAAATCAATCAAAAGAGATGGAGATGGACATTTTTACTCATAACAGGGACAATTCACCAGGATGAAGTCTCAATCCTGAATATATATGCGCCTAATATAAAAGCACCCACTTTTGTAAAAGAAACGTTACTAAAACTCAAGGCAGTCATCAAACCACACACACTAATAGTAGGAGATTTCAACACTCCTCTCTCACCAATGGACAGGTCAATCAGACAGAAACCTAATAGAGAAATAAGAGGATTAAGAGAGGTAATGAATCAAATGGACTTAACAGATATCTATAGAACATTGCAATCAAATAAGAAAGAATATACCTTCTTCTCTGCAGATCATGGAACCTTCTCGAAAATAGATCACATACTCGGTAACAAAGCAAACTTACACAGTTACAAAAAAATATCGGTAACCACCTGTGTCTTATCAGATCACCATGGATTAAAGTTAGAATTCAACAACAATGCAATCCCCAGAAAGCCTATGAACTCATGGAAACTGGACAGTCAACTACTGAACCACACCTGGATCAAGGAAGAAATAAAGAAATTAAAGTCTTTCTTGAATTCAATGAAAACAAAGAGTCAACATACTCAAACCTATGGGACACTATGAAAGCAGTGCTAAGAGGAAAGTTCATAGCATTAAGTGCCCACTTAAAGAACACGGAGAAAGCACACATAGGAGACTTAATAGCACACCTGAAAGCTTTAGAAAAAAAGAAGCAGACACACCTAGGAGAAGTAGAAGACTGGAAATAATCAAATTGAGGGCTGAAATCAACAAAATAGAAACACAGAAAACAATCCAAAGAATCAATGAAACAAAAGCTGGTTCATGGAGAAAATCAATAAGATTGATAAACCCCTATCCAAACTAATCAAACGGCGGAGAGAGAATATGCAAATTAACAAAATCAGAAACGAAAAGGGAGACATAACCACAGACTCAGAGGAAATTCAGAGAATCATTAGATCTTACTACAAAAACCTGTATGCCACAAAATTGGAAAATGTGATAGAAATGGACACTTTTTTAGATAAGTACAATATACTACATTTAAACCAGGATCAGGTGAACAATCTAAATAGACCTGTTAGTCATGAAGAATTAGAAGTTGCTATAAAAAACCTCCCGACCAAAAAAAGCCCAGGTCCAGACGGCTTCAATGCAGAATTCTACCAGAACTTCCAAGAAGACGTAATACCTATACTCCTTAATGTATTTCACAGTATTGAAAAAGAGAAGTCAATGCCAAAATCCTTTTATGAAGCTGAAGTTACTCTGATACCAAAACCACACAAAGACACAACCAAGAAAGAGAACTACAGGCCAATCTCACTCATGAACATCGACGCAAAAATACTCAATAAAATACTGGCAAACAGAATCCAAGAACACATTAGAAAAATTATCCATTATGATCAAGTAGGCTTCATCCCAGAGATGCAGGGCTGGTTCAACATACGAAAATCTATCAATGTAATCCATCATATAAATAAACTAAAAGTAAAAAACCATATGATCATTTCATTAGATGCTGAAAAAGCATTTGACAAAATTCAACATCATTTGTGATAAAGGTCTTAGAGAGATTAAGAATACAAGGGTCGTTCCTAAGTATAATAAAAGCTATTTATAGCAAGCCATCTGCTAACATCAAATTAAATGGAGAGAAACTCAAAGCTGTTCCACTAAAATCAGGAACACGACAAGGTTGTCCACTCTCTCCATACCTCTTCAATATAGTGCTTGAAATTCTAGCAATAGCAATAAGACAACATAAGGGGATCAAAGGGATTCAAATTGGAAAGGAAGAAGTTAAACTTTCATTATTTGCAGACGATATGATAGTGTACATAAGTGACCCCAAAAACTCCAGCTAAGAACTCCTTCAGCTGATAAACACCTTTAGTAGCGTTGCAGGATACAAGATCAATTCCAAAAAATCAGTTGCCTTCCTATACACAAAGGATAAGGAAGCAGAGATGGAAATCAGAGAAGCATCACCCTTCACGATAGCCACAAATAGTATAAAATATCTTGGGGTAACTATAACCAAGGAAGTAAAGGATCTATTTGACAAGAACTTTAAGTCAATGAAGAAAGAAATTGAGGAGGATACCAGAAAATGGAAGGATCTCCCTTGCTCTTGGATTGGGAGGATCATCATAGTAAAAATGGCAATTCTACCAAGGGCAATTTATAGATTCAAAGCAATCCCCATTAAAATCCCAAAAAAATTCTTCACAGATCTTGAGAGGACAATACTCAACTTTATATGGAGAAACAAAAAACCCAGGATAGCCAAAACAATCTTATATAATAAAGATCGTCTGGAGGCGTTACCATCCCTGACCTCAAACTCTATTACAGAGCCTCAGTATTGAAAACAGCTTGATATTGGCATAAAAACAGAGAAGTCGATCAATGGAACCGAGTAGAAGACCCTGATTTTAACCCACAAACTTATGAACACCTAATTTTTGATAAAGAGGTAAAATTATTCAATGGAAAAAAAGAGAGCATCTTCAACAAATGGTGCTGGCAGAACTGGTTGTCAACGTGTAGAAGAATGAAAATAGATCCATATCTATCACCATGCACAAAACTCAAGTCCAAATGGATTAAAGATTTCAATATTAGTCTAAACAATCTGAACCTGAGAGAAGAAAAAGTGGGAAGTACTCTACAACATATGGGTACAGGAGATCACTTCCTACGTTTATCCCCTGCAGCACAGACATTAAGGACAACATTGAATAAATGGGACCTCCTGAAACTGAGTAGCTTCTGTAAAGCAAAGGACATTGTCACTAAGACAAAAAGGCAACCCACTGACTGGGAGAAGTTCTTCACCAACCCTGCAACAGACAAAGGTCTGATCTCCAAAATATATAAAAAACTCAAGAAACTAGACTTTAAAATGCTAATTAATCCAATAAAAAATGCGGCACTGATCTGAACAGAGAATTTTCAACAGAAGAAATTCAAATGGCCAAAAGACACTTAAGGTCATGCTCAACCTCCTTAGCGATAAGGGAAATGCAAATTAAAACAACTTTGAGATACCATCTTACACCTGTCAGAATGGCTAAAATCAAAAACACCAATGATAGCCTTTGCTGGAGAAGTTGTGGAGAAAGAGGCACACTCACTCATTGTTGGTGGGAATGCAAACATGTGCAACCACTTTGGAAATCAGTGTGGCGATTTCTCAGGAAATTTGGGATCAACCTACCCCAAGATCCAGTAATACCACTATTGGGAATAAACCCAAGAGATACCCCATCAAATGACAAAAGTATCTGTTCAACTATGTTCATAGCAGCATTGTTTGTAATAGCCAAAACCTGGAAACAACCTAGATGCCCTTCAATGGAGGAATGGATGAAGAAAGTGTGGAATATATACATACTAGAGTACTACTCAGCAGTAAAAACAATGACTTCTCGAATTTTGTGTGCAAATGGATGGAAATAGAAAACACTATCCTGAGTGAGGTATCCCAGACCCAAAAAGAGGAACATGCGATGTACTCATTTATAATAGTTTTCTAGCCATAAATAAAAGACATTAAGCATATAATTTGTGATCCTAGAGAAGTAAAATAAGAAAGTGAACCCAAAGAAAATCATATAGTCATCTGCATGGAGATGGGAAGTAGACAAGATTGCAGGGCAATAACTGGGAACTTGCCAGTGAGGTGGCATGGGGCAAAGGGGAAATGGGATGAGAAACATGAGAAGGGGAGGATGGGAGGAGCTTGGGGGATTGGGACGGTTGGGATATAGGAAGGGAGGATACAGGAGTAGCGAAGTATATATCCTATCTAAGGGAGCCATCTTAGGGTTGGCAAGAGACTTGACTCTTGAGTGGTTCGCAGGTGTCCAGGAATATGTCCCCAGCTGGTACCTTGGGCAACTGAGGAGAGGGAACCTGAAATGACCCTCTCCTATACTGATGAATATCTTGCATATCACCTTAGAACCCTCATCTGGCAATGGATCGAGGTAGTGACAGAGTCTCAGTTTGCAGCAACGGTCTGAGCTCTTAAGGTCCGAATGAGGAGCAGAAGGAGGGAGAACATGAGCAAGGAAATCAGGACCACGAGGGATGCACCCAGCCACTGTGACAGTGGAACTGATTTATTGGGAGCCCACCAAGGCCAGCTGGTCTGGGACTGAATATTCATGGGTTGATTCTGGACTCTCTTAGCATGGAGGACAATGAAGACAGATGAGAAACCAAGGACAATGGCACTAGGTTTTGATCCTAATACATGAACTGGCTTTGTGGGAGCTTATGCTGATTAGAGGCTCAACTTCCAGGACGTAGATAGAAGACCTTCCTCTTCCCGCAGGGCAGAGAATTTGGACTGCTCTTCAGTATTGAGAGGGCGGGGGAATGGTGTGGGGTGAGGAGAAGAGGATTAGGGATAGGGGGAAGAGAGTTGGGGAAGGGGCAATATTTGGGAGGAGGGGAGGTAAATGGGAAACGGGGAGCAGGTGGAAATTTTAATTTAAAATGAATAAAAAAATAAAGAAAAGTTAACAGATGAATTGCAAAAAAAGAAAAAAAGAAAATTAAGGCGATGTAAGACATTTTCAGCTAAATGACAGCGGAGAGAATTTGCTGATAATGTTGCAGCACTATAAGAGATGCTAAATGAAAGTTTCAAGCCAAAGGAAAAATGCCATCGCATGGAAATTTAGGTCTTAAAAGGCAAAGAAATGATGTGAAATTGAAAATGTTGTTCTACATTCTATAAAGCTAATTAGCTTGTTAAAGTAAAGCTGGTGATAGTATATTGGGATTTAAGTATATTTAGAAGTGAAATAAAGAGCAGTGGTGCCGAGGATGGTAAAATAAATAAATAAATAAATAAATAAATAAATAAATAAATAAAAACTAATTTGGGGTCAATGTAAGATAATAAAACACACAAGCTTGATGTGTTAAAATTTTATTAATATACATTAAAGTAAAAGCTATTAAAATAACAATAAAAAGCCTCATCATGCACATCCTGGCTTAATTTGAATACCAGCAAAGGAACACCCAGCTTGTAGTTGAGATATCTGGAAATGGGATACTTCTCCCGAATTCTCTTTATTAGTGATCGATGAATATTTTGGCTCCAAATTTTTTCGGAACCTTATGGATGTTTCATTGTCCTTAATTTTGTCAGAAAGATTTAAGATTTGTATTTATGTTGTCCCCACTATTTTTTGCATATTGGTTGCTCATTGCTCTTCTAACAGAATCCACAGAGAAAAAGGATTCTAAATTTGAATCAATCAGAGAGCTCCCAGTTCCAATTGGCTCAGATAGTGTAGGAAATTCACCCAAAGATCCTGCTCTTCAGATCTCATCTGCTTCTTTTGAGAGGTGAAAGGAGACCTGGTCTTAGGCTTTTCCAACTTACATTATACATCTGTTTATGTAGAGGTCAGAAGACAGCTTTTA
Source organism: Chionomys nivalis (assembly GCF_950005125.1). Lineage (NCBI taxonomy): Eukaryota > Metazoa > Chordata > Mammalia > Rodentia > Cricetidae > Chionomys > Chionomys nivalis. Next base: position 1,862 of record NW_026646934.1, on the reverse strand, counting down.
CTCTCCCTTCACCACCACCATGTTCACACTTTTCTCTCTTGCATGTTCTGTCTGAATGTCTGTCATTTGAAGGAATGGAAATGCCCTTACAGAAGAGGAGATTATTGTCAACAAAGAAGCTTCTGTTTCCTTTGCTGGTTTTTTGTCTCAACGGATGATCTGTTCCCTTTTCCCTCTTCTTCCTTCCTCTCTGTCTTTCTCTTAAGTGGGCTGCTTCCTTTATTTTGGCAATCGATACATCATTGCAGGATTTACCCACTGGCGATGCCTAGTTGAATTATTTACTGAGTAGTCTTTCTTTATGTACCCTACTTTCCTGCAGCAGCTGTCTGCATTATCTGGATGAAGTCTCATACCATTAAAGCCTCCTTTACTTTGGCTTAAAAACTAATTTGGGGTAAATGTAAGATAATAAAACACACGAGCTTGATGAGTTAAAATTTTATTAATATACATTAAAGTAAAAGACTATTAAAATAAAAAGCCTCATCATGCACATCCTGGCTTAATTTGAATACCAGCAAAGTAACACCCTTATTGCATTTGAGATATCTGGACATGGGATACTTCTACCCAATTCTCTTCATTTGTGATCAATATTTTGACTCCAATTTCTTTCAGAAACTTCTGGATGTTTCATTGTCCTTACTTTCTGTCAAAATTCTTTAAAATTAGTATTTATGTTGCCCCCCCCCCCTTTTCTTTGCATATTGGTTGCTCATTGCTCTTCTTACAGAAACTGCAGAGAAAAAAGGTTCTAAATTTGAATCAATCAGAGAGCTCCCAGTTCCAATTGGCTCAGATAGTGTAGGAAAATTAAATTCACCCAAAGATCCTGCTCTTCACATCTCATCTGCTTCTTTTGAGAGGTGAAATGAGACCTGGTCTTAGGCTTTTCCAACTTACATTATTCATCTGTTAATGTGGAGGTTACAAGACAGCTGTCTAGACTCATGTTCTTCCTTCCACTCTCTGGGTCTTTGTTTCCTGGGTCTGGGCTGGTTTAATACTTATAATATGGCCTTGCCTTAGAACTCCTGGCAATCCTTGTGCTCGTTAGGTTAAACAAATTAAACAAAGCAAGGGCTTCCATATTAGGAGTCAATAAAAACCTGAGTTTAGGAGATAGGTACATATGAGACAGACTGACAATGCATATCTTCACACATGGAAACACACATACAAACACACACACACACAGCCATATATTTGAGACGGGTTACCTCATTGAACCAGATGGTTATTCATTTTTCCAGAACAGGTGGTCTAATTGGTGTATAAGTATGGATATGGTTGGCTCTAGATCAAAGAGAGGTAGCTTAGTGCCAGACTTGGCCGAGAAGTGCCTAAGGATGTGTATGTGTGCCTTCATACATATGGAAGCTGTTTCATTCTTTGTGTGTGTGTATATATGTGTGTGTGTATTCATGAATGTGAGTGTAAGTGGGCATTGCCACAGTAAGCATGTGGGCTTGAGGAGAGGAGAGGACAACCCAGCATATCAGTAGTTGCTTTCCATTTTGTTTGATATGGTGTCTTTATTGTTTTTGTTGCTTATTCAAGGCTAGTTGACTAGCTAGCTTCTGAAGAGTCTCCTGTCTCCACCACCCAATTTGTCTTAAGAGAACTGGACTTGCAGATACTTGTACACATCCTGATTTTACGTTGATTCTGAGAATTCAGTCACAGTGCCTTTCACTTTCATGGCAAGTGTTTTGCCTACTGTGGCAACTTCCTGGCCCATGAGTTAATTAATGTTACTATTATTTAATTCAGTAACATTTCTATTAGCCATAGTTTTCTATAGTAACAGAACTTATAGAAAAATTTTTAACACAATGGTTTATAGGTTGTGGCCTTGT